>NC_083420.1:53086011-53136011 GCF_020745735.1 Hemiscyllium ocellatum
GGGAGAGGGTTGAGGGGTCAGGGGGAATGAGGCGGGAGAGGGTTGAGGGGTCAGGGGGAATGAGGCGGGAGAGGGTTGAGGGGTCAGGGGGAATGGGGAGGGACGGGGTTGAGGGGTCGGGGGAATGGGGAGGGACGGGGTTGAGGGGTCGGGGGGAATGAGGCGGGAGGGAGAGTGAGGGGGGAATGAGGCGGGAGAGGGTTGAGGGGTCGGGGGAATGGGGAGGGAGGGGGTTGAGGGGTCGGGGGGAATGAGGCGGGAGAGGGTTGAGGGGTCAGGGGGAATGGGGAGGGACGGGTTGAGGGGTCGGGGGAATGGGGAGGGACGGGGTTGAGGGGTCGGGGGAATGAGGCGGGAGGGAGAGTGAGGGGGAATGGGGGGGGTTGAGGGGTCGGGGGGAATGAGGCGGGAGAGGGTTGAGGGATCGGGGGGAATGAGGCGGGAGAGAGTTGAGGGGTCAGGGGGAATGGGGAGGGACGGGGTTGAGGGGTCGGGGGGATTGAGGCGGGAGGGAGAGTGAGGGGGGAATGAGGCGGGAGAGGGTTGAGGGGTCAGGGGGAATGGGGAGGGAGGGGGTTGAGGGGTCGGGGGGAATGAGGCGGGAGGGAGAGTGAGGGGGGAATGAGGCGGGAGAGGGTTGAGGGGTCAGGGGGAATGGGGAGGGAGGGGGTTGAGGGGTCGGGGGGAATGTGGCGGGAGAGGGTTGAGGGGTCAGGCGGAATGGGGAGTGAGGGGGTTGAGGGGTCGGGGGAATGGGGAGGGAGGGGTTTGAGGGGTCGGGGGGAATGGGGAGGGAGGGGTTTGAGGGGTCGGGGGAATGGGGAGGGAGGGGGTTGAGGGGTCGGGGGGAATGGGGAGGGAGGGGGTTGAGGGTTCGGGGGAATGGGGAGGGAGGGGGTTGAGGGGTCGGGGGGAACGGGGAGGGAGGGGTTTGAGGGGTCGGGGGGAACGGGGAGGGAGGGGGTTGAGGGGTCAGGGGGGAATTGGGAGGGCGTTCAGGGGTCAGGGGAATGGGGCCGGAGGGGGATGAGGGGTCAGGGGGAATGGGGAGGGGGTTGAGGGGTCGGGGGAATGGGGAGGGATGGGGTTGAGGGGTCAGGGGGAATGGGGAGGGGGTAGAGGGGTCGGGGGGAATGGGGAGGGGGTTGAGGGGTTGGGGGGAATGAGGTGGTGGGGGTTGAGGGATCAGGGGAATGGGGAGGGGGTTGAGGGGTCAGGGGGAATGGGGAGGGGGTTGAGGGGTCAGAGGGAATGGGCTGAGAAGGTTGGGAAAAATGAGAGAGGATGGGGTCAGGAAAATTTGAGTGTGTGGTTTATGAGGGAAGAGAGGAGTAGAGGATGGGTATACAAGGGGAGCTAGCGGGTGTGTGAGAGGCGAAACAAGGGGTGGGTGGGCAAGGTGTATCTCCCGAGGGTCGGAGGAAGTGGGTTCAGCAGCTCAAAGTCGTCCAGTGGCTGAATGACCTTCAGCTCCCCAACAGCTGGACGCAGAGAATCTCCTCTGTATGATGTAGCATGAGATTGGATGTTTCTACCAGACCATAGGAGGTTACTCTCCAAATGCTGCAATGGTTAAGGCAAGAAGTTCAAACAATATTTGCATTAATTCTCATCTTTCTGATACAGCAGGTAATGCTGTTCTGGTTTAGGAGTTTTGTTAATTTTACAGCATTGACACCAACTCTCCAGCTGCCTAACACTGATAAAGATCAGAACAACAATGATCTATGAGTTTGTGCTAGAATACGAAAGAACCATGCTCCATCTCTATATCACGTTCCATCCTGATTATCACAGGATGGAATTGCTCACTAGCAGAGCAATGACATGAGGAAATTTCCTAGTTACAACAGCTTTTCATGTTTGTATCAGCCCTGATTTTGAGTTGCCTTTTGGGTTGTGCTAAGTCTTCAGTTGGTTCCTCAACTGCCTATGGCTTTATCTCCAGTTGTGATCAGGAAAATCAGGTTGAGTGTGTCAACTTGATGCAAGGCAAAACTAAAGAGGAAAGTCCCTTCCCCTCTCCCTGGATCCCCTGCACACTTCCCCAAAGCCCTCCTCAGCATCAGGACTAGATCATACCTTCATGGGAGAAACTGTTCAGCTTAATCTATCACCTGACTGTGAGTGGACTGTCTGCCCAGAGTACATTTGCCAACTGAAACATTGTTCTGTACAATGGGCTAATTTGACATTACGCACGCATGTAATGATTTTTTGGAATAATAGCAAAAACATAGAGAGGCTGAATTGATTTGATTTATTATTGTCACATACTGAAATACAGTGAAAAGTATTGTGTGTTTTTCAGACAGATCATACCGTACATATAGGCTGGGACCTTTTCCCTGGACCATCAGAACCTGAGGGGTCAATTTATAAAGGTTTATAAAATCATGAGGGACAAGGATGGGGTGAATAACAAAGGTCTTTTTCCAAGGGTAGGTTGAGTCCAAAAGTAGACGGCATAGGTTTAAGATGAGAGAGGAAAGATTTAAAAGGGACCTAAGGAGCAACCTTTTCATGCAGAGGGAGGTGCCAGAGGAAGTGGTACAGGCAGGTACAGTTACAACATTTAAAAAGCATCAGGATGGGTATATGAATAGGAAGATTTTAGAGGGATATGGGCCAAATGCTGACAAATGAGACTAGATATCTGGTTGGCATGGACAAGTTGGACTGAAGGGTCTGTATCCGTTCTCTGTGGTTCAATGCCAGTTGTGAACAGTGCAGTTTAATCTATTTAATTAAGAACGTTTTACAGTGTGATACGTTACTCAGATTGTGGGATGGACAAACAATAATTAGTAACAAAAGGGCATCTTAGATCTGTATTATTTCCAACATCCTCATTTTGTATTGATAATCGTGGATTTGTTCTGCGAAATTTGTGGGGTTTTTTTTTCAAATTGTTTTGCAGATTGGGTGGAACGCCAGCGAGAAAAAAACAAGTTCTATTACTATCACCGACATTTCAGACGAGTGCCAGATTTGACGGAGTGCACTTTGGGTGATTTCCTCTGTTACTATGAGGCAGAGATGCAGTGGAGAAGAGACTAGTATGTACCTGATTACAAATTTTAAATTTCTATTGATGTAGATTCTATAATTGGTATTTTACTGGTTATGATTTTTCTGTGAGATAGAAATTGACGTGCAAAATTATTAAAGACAATCTCTGGTAAATGCAATTATATTCACCTTTTGCACTCATTTCCTCAAAGTTCCCTTCCAAGCACCACTCTGACTTGAAACTGTAATGCCATTGCTTCACAGTAGTTGAGGTCAAAATCCTTGAACTCCCTCCTTGGTAGCACTGTGAGTGTCCCTGTGTTCCAGGTGAGAGGAAGATATGAGAGGCAATTTTTTTACTCAGAGGATGGTGCATGTATGGAATGAACTTCCTGAGAAAGTTGTGGGTGTGGCCACAATTACAACGTTTAAAAGACGTTTGGAGCGATAGATTAATAGACAAGGTTTGGAAGGATATGGGCCAGGACCAGGCAAATGGGACTAGTTTAGTTTGGAATTACGTTCGGCATGGATGAGTTGGGCGGAAGGGTCAGTTTCTGTGCTGTATGACTCTGTGACTCCATAAGACTGCTCACTCATCACCTTATCAAGAAACAGTTAGAATGCATGGCAAATGCTGACCTACCAGGCGAGTCCCACATCCTATTAGAGTAAAAACAAAAAGGCCTGCACTTTGATCCTCAAAATGTTGGGTCAAGATTGTCTGTGTACCACCTCAATTTTCAGATGCAGGCCTCCAAAATGTCTGCTTTTGACATTTTGAAATCAGATTTTACTGTAGATTCTCTTGCACTAATTGAGCTACCACTTCTTGCTTTTCCATCTATCGTTTATCTCTTTATCATATTTCTTATTGGCTGTCTTTGTCCATTCCCCTTCTCTCATAAAATGATTCAGCACAGAAGGAGGCCATTGAATACTTGTACCCTGTCTGGGCATTTGACTTCCAACCCCTATTTACTCTTGGCAGACCTGCAATTCAGATAGTGTTTGGGTAGAAACCAAAACAGAAATTGCTGGAAAGGCTCAGCAGATCTGGCAGCGTCTGTGGAGAGAAACTAGAGTTATTGTTTCAGGTCCAGTGATCTTTCCTCCAGTTCTGATGTTTTCCAGCAATTTCTGTTTTCGTTTCTGGTTTCCAGCATCTGCAGTTCTTTCAGTGTTTGGGTAGAATCTGAATGGGGTAGAGCAGTAAACGGATGTAGTGTAAGGAAAGGGAAGTGATGAAAAGCTTAATAAGAAAGAGGAGAGTCATGGAGCTGAACAGCACAGAAACAGACCGTTCAATCCAATTCGTTATGCTGACCAGATATCCTAAGTTAATCTAGTCCCATTTGCCAGCATTTGGCCCATATCCCCCTCAACCCTTCCTATTCATAATCCCATCCAAATGCCTTTTAAATGCTGTAATTGTACCAGCCTCCACCAATTCCTCTAGCAGCTCATTCCATACATGCACCTCTCTCTAAGTGACAAAGTTGCCTCTCAAGTCCCTTTTAAACCTTTCTCCTCTCACCTTAAACCTATGCTTTCTAGTTTTGGACACTCGTGCCCTAGGGAAAACACCTTGGCTATTCACCCTACCCTTGCCTGTCATGATTTTGTAAACCTCTGTAAGGTCACCCCTCAGACCCTGACGCCTCAGGAAAAACAGCCCAGCCTACTTAACCTCTTCCTATAGCTCAAATTCTCCAACCCTGGCAACATCCTTTTAAATCGTTTCTGAATCCCTTTCAAGATTCACAACATCCTTCCGACGGGAGGGAGCCCAGAATTGCACACACTATTCTAAAAGTAGCCTAACGAATGTCCTGTACATCCGCAACATGACCTCCCAACTCCTGTACTCAATACTCTGACCAATAAAGACAAGCGTACCAAATGCCGTCTTCACTATCCTATCTACCTGCAACCCTTTAAGTCTGTCCTATTATTCATAACATCATGTCTGATCTATCCCAGACATTAACTCCTATTCCATGCTAGTTCCTCATAACCCTCAACTCCTTGATCTTTCAAAAACTATTGACTTGCTCTTTTAAATATTCTGTGATGTAACCTCCAGAACCCTCTAATTGGCCTATGTGTACTGCATTCTATCTGTCTTCCTTCTTGAACAGAAATGACGCATTAGTCATTTTCCATTGGACTTGAACCCTCCTGTGATCCTGAGAGTCCTGGAATATTTTGGCCAATGTCTCCAGTTTCTCTGCAGCCAGTTCCTTTGGATGTGGGCCATCAGGTCCTGGTGGTCAGCATCACACTGGTTTTCTTTCCAGTTGCACAGACCTGTGAGGTTCAGGTGCTGCAGTGACTCCTCAGTTGGAAGTCAATACCATGATCAGGATTGGTACACCCATTGTCATGTGCAGAACGTCGAACTGGCTGCATGCAAGCACAGCCCTGCAGCTTAGAGGGAACAATGCTGACATCATTAGTCCCGTTAATTTGTCAAATACCTTGCCTTTGATAGAGACTGTTACAAGATCTTTCCTAACATTAGCACCTTTCTTATCAGTTATCTTTATAATATTTATATGCTTTTTGCCATGAATACCAATGCAAAATGTTGTTCTAAATGATCCACCATTTCCTTATTCTGTTTTTAATTCCCTGCTTTCAACCTCCACCAGTCCCATGCTTGCTTCAGCTTTTATTTATCCGTTGTAATATCGTTGTTGCAGCATTTATTACCCATCCCTAATTGCCTTTGGAAAGGTGGTGGTGAACTGCCTCCTTGAATTGCTGCATTTCACGTACTGCAGGCTGGCCCTCCGTGTACTTGAGGAGGAAATTTCAAGGATTTTGACCCAGCAAAGGAACAGTGATACATTTGCACAAAAGGGTGGTGAGCAGCTTGGAGGGGATCTTGCAGGTTGTGGCATTCCAGTGTAACTACTGTCCTTGACCTTCTAAATGGTGGAGGTTGTGTGTTTGGAAGGTGTTAGCCAAGAAACCTTGAAGAATTTTGTTAAAAATCACACATCACCAGTTATAGTCCAACACATTTATTTGGGAGCACTGCTCCTTCATCAGGTTCACAACCACCTGACAAAGGAGCAGCACTCCGAAAGCTAGTGCTTCCAAATAAATGTGTTGGACTATAACTTGGTATTGTGATTTTTAAACTTTGTACAGCCCAGTCCGATATCTGCACCTTCAAATCTTGAAGAATTTCTGCAATGCATCTTATAGGTATTGCCATACTGCTGCCACTAAATATCAGTGGTTAAGGTGGCAAAATACATCAAGATTAGAACTGAGACAATATGCATTTCTGGAACGGCTGAACAGGCCGAGACTTTTTTTCTTTCTGTAGACAAGAGAATGCAGTGGAATGACCTGATCGAAGTTCTGTCAGTTTTCTGAAGGTTGTAGTAGATTTCACTCATTTGACAGAAGCTTATTTTCCAGTATTTGCCAAGACTGAAATCTCTGAATCAGCAGATCTTTTGCTGTCAAACAGCAGTACTTCTGTTTTACTGGTTTGAGTAAACTTGCACTTTGTTTTGCAGCAAGGTTGATCAGGAAATTATGAAAATTCTTCAGGAGCGTCTGAGGGCCTGTCAGCAGAGGGAAGGGCACAGCTACGTACAGAATTGTGCTAAGGAGCTCGAACAATTCAAGCAGGGAGCAAAAGGCTACCAATCAAGATGTAAGTCATATTTGCAGACTAATGATTTGTGTAATGTTATGATCAGTTTAATGTGTAGTTTAAAGAAAATTGAACTGCATCTTATCTAACAACTCCTTTTTTAAGCATTTGTTAAGCACTCTTGCATCAGAGTCTGAATGTTCTGGCTTCCAGCTCAAATTATGCACAATAATCACGTCTGACACTTCAGTGCAATATTGAGGGAGTGTTGCATATTCAGAAATTCGGTCTTCAGGGTAAGTTATAAAATTGAACCCCATCTTCCTCCTCCATCCAAATAAATGCATCAGAAAGGAGAAGTTCTGTCTTGCGTTCAGGGGATTTACTGCTCAAATTACATCACAAAAACATGATCTAGTCATTATCCGAGTACTGCATGTGGAGCCTGTTGTGCAAGCTACCTGCTATTATCCTTCATAAGGCAGATAAATGTTGTATTTCTTAATAAGGACATCTTTCGATGAACAAAAATATGGGATGCGGTTGTGTTTGCATAAAATCACATTGAGGTGGATGAACCTTGCTGTTGATTTGCAGTTTAATTTACTACTATTCTTTTTGCAGATGGTGACCTGGGAGCTTATGCTAGTAGCAGAAAGTGTCTAATGAAACAGAAACATCGAATGATTGAGGAGAAGGAGAGGGAGCAGGCAGCATCTGAAGCATGAACAGGTCCCACCAGAAAGTGATGTTCTTTCAAAATTACTTTTATGACAAACTGTCATCTATAATGTATAGTCTGAATGTGTTCAAATTGTTAAAAATGCTATATTTCACAGGAATGTAACTCCAGCATATGGACCCTTATAAAATAACATGCCATAACTTATCTGTTTTGTCCTTAAGATTCTCTTACAACATTGTTAATTAAAAACCTTGCTGACTTGGTCTCTGAAATGGCTCAGCAAGCCATTTCAAGAGCAATGAGGGTGGGAATCAAAAGTCGTCCTTTTCAGTAAGAATGAAGAAAACACCAAGGGGAAACAAGATACCACACCACATCAAATGCTGGAATTCATGACAATACTGGTCATATTCAACAACATAAAACATCAGTCTGTCATAGTTGGGTAAGCTTTTCTGTGGAGCTATCCAATTAGTTCCACTCTCCGTTGTCCTTCAGATTGTATTTTTCAGAATTGAACTGTTGCCTCCTTTTCACACAGTGCAAAACTAGTGTTGCTGCCAGTTCTTTTGCTAATTGTAGATTTAAGGCAATCAGAATCCCGAGTGTAGTTAGACGACATTTGGCCCTTCAAGTCTGCACTGACCTACCGCATAGTACCTCTGCTGCCCCCAACCTTTTAACACTGCATTTACCTTGGCTACTCCATCTAGCCTGCACATTACAGGGAAATTCAACATAGCTTGGCTAATTCAATGCATTCTGCCTTCAAAGCTGTATTCAAGTGCCAAGTGAGAGGTATTTGAATAGGTGCATGAAGAGGAAAGGTTGGGAGGGATATGGGCCAGAAGCAGGCAGGTGGGACAAGTTTGTTTTGGGATTATGTTCGGCATGGACCGGTTGGACCAAAGGGTCCATTTCCATGCCCTATGATTCTGTAATAGTTCTCTTAATACTAACTCGAGGGCAACACGACTGAGCAACCATTTAGAAAAGCAACAAAAATACAAGTTGCTGAAAAAGTCAGCAGGTCTGGCAGCATCTGTGCAGAGAAGTCAGAGTTAACATTCCAGGTCTAGTGACCCTTCCTCTGCGAAAGGTTCACTGGATCCAAAAATAGCCCCTCACCAGCATCCCAACCGAACCCAAAACAACAATCACAATAAACAAGATTATGCAACAGATTTTTATTTCATTCTTTGCATAAATGCTTTATGTTGCTGGAGCAACAGCTGACTGGGACCTCTGAACAGACACACGGGTGTGGGTCTTGGCCAGATGATCAGTGAATTCCTAAAAGGAAATAAGGAAAAAGAACTTTAGAACAAGTTTTGAAATATAAAATGCATACTTTAAACATTGGGTAACAGGTCAATGGCATATTATCTCGGTTAGAGATTCTCAACCTGGAAATCTAACCCCCTTACAACATCAACCAAAATAAAACAATTAGAAAAAGTGAACCAATTGAACAAGCTTCAAGTACAAGCATCTGAAGTAGAATAGTGTCTAGACTCCTCTTCAGCACAGCTGATTGGCTAGCTTCCAGCTCAGTTCTAAGTGGCTTTGGACTTTCATTGAGGAGCTGCTGGAGCAATAGAGTGGCCACAGCACACCCAGTCTTAGTGAGAAGTCTTTATTCAGATCGCAGGAAAATGGGAAGGAGGTTCAAAAATAATGGAAAATCAAGCAAACTTTGAATTCTATTGTCAAGGTTTTTAAGTTGGAGAAACAAAAATACACTTTTTCCTGAAGGTAAATATATTTCAGGTCAGGTCAGTTCAACTCACTGAAACATTAGTCAACAAATGATCAATTTATCTATCAAACTGCATGCCGGTGTGTCCACACAGCAGTCAAGAAGGGGCTGTGGTGGCACAATGACAAAAATGGCCATTCACAAAAGTGAAATTTACAGAGAAGATTGTAGATGATAAACCTGTGAATGTCTCAGAATGTAAGTGGATTGTTTTTGTGTTTGTGTGAAACAAATGTTTCTCCCAATCAGCACACAGTATCATGAATGCATCAACAACCTCATTTCCCTCACATCACAAACTTTGACAAAATCACTGTACAGATAACCAAAGGGTTGTTTGTAGTGTTTTTGGACATGGGGGCAGTTAACACAAGCATGATGGGAAAGACTATTCTAGAGCTCAGAACATAAGCCACTTATTTTCACCAGCAGTGATGCAATGAAAATATACAGAAATGGTCTAAAGCAACCACCGGAGTGTTTTCAAAATGAGTTCCAGTAACAAGATTCACTCTAGAAAAATAATGGTGCCTGGAATCCTATGAAAGTCTCCATAAAAAGCAAAGGTATCAGAGGATTCCAATGAAATTAAGCTAAGTAGTTACTCAGTAAAAGTTAGACAATACAGTTAACAACCCCCCATATCCCCTTGTATCCATCTGGGACCCTAACCTCCCAGTACTTTTAAGATCAGTCAGGCATGGTGTAAAGGGCCTTGTGAGGCAGCCGTGGTTTAGTAAGGAATTGGAGTCCCTTGTGAAAGGGAAGAAGGCGGCATATGTAAAGATGAGGCGTGAAGGTTCAGTTGGGGCGATTGAGAGTTATAAGGTAGCCAGGAAGGAGCTAAAGAGGGAGCTAAGAGAAGCGAGAAGGGGACATGAAAAGTCTTTAGCTGGTAGGATTAGGGAAAACCCAAAGGCTTTCTATAGGTATGTCAAGAATAAAAGGATGACTAGGGTAGGTATCGGTCCAGTCAAGGATAGTAGTGGGAAGTTGTGTGTGGAGGCGGAGGAGATTGGAGAGACATTAAATCAGTACTTTTCATCAGTATTCACTCAGGAACAGGACACTGTTGCTGATGTGAATATGGAATCACAAATAATTAGAATGGATGCCCTGGAAATATGCAGGGAAGAGGTTTTGGGAATATTGGAAAGGATGAATATAGATAAGTCTCCTGGGCCTGATGGCATTTACCCCAGGATCCTATGGGAAGCTAGGGAGGAGATAGCAGAGCCATTGGCCTGGATTTTTATGTCGTCATTGTCAACGGGAATAGTACCAGAGGACTGGAGGATAGCGAATGTGGTCCCATTGTTCAAGAAAGGGAGTAGGGATAGCCCTAGTAACTATAGGCCAGTGAGTCTGACTTCAGTGGTGGGCAAAGTCTTAGAGAGAATGGTAAGGGATAAGATTTATGAACATCTGGGTAGGAATAACGTGATCAGGGATAGCCAGCATGGTTTTGTGAAGGGCAGGTCGTGCCTCACAAACCTTATTGAGTTCTTTGAGAAGGTGACTAAGGAAGTGGATGAGGGTAAAGCAGTAGATGTTGTGTATATGGATTTTAGTAAGGCGTTCGATAAGGTTCCCCATGGTAGGCTAATGCTAAAACTTCGGAGGTATGGCATTGAGGATACATTAGAGGTTTGGATTAGGAATTGGCTGGCTGGAAGGAGACAGAGGGTAGTAGTTGATGGATTATGTTCATCTTGGAGCGCAGTTACTAGCGGTGTACCACAAGGATCTGTTTTGGGACCATTGCTTTTTGTTATCTTTATAAATGATCTAGAGGAAGGACTTGAAAGCTGGGTAAGCAAGTTTGCGGATGACACAAGTCGGTGGAGTTGTGGATAGTGAGGAAGGAAGTGGTAGGTTACAGCGGGATATAGATAAGTTGCAGAGCTGGGCAGAAATGTGGCAAATGGAATTCAATGTAGCTAAGTGCGAAGTCGTTCACTTTGGTAGGAATAACAAGATGATGGATTACTGGGCTAATGGTAGGCTACTTGGTAGTGTGGATGAGCAGAGGGATCTTGGTGTCTATGTACACAGATCTCTGAAAGTTGCCACCCAGGTAAATAGTGCTGTGAGGAAGGCATATGGTGTACTGGGCTTTATTGGCAGAGGAATTGAGTTCCGGAGTCCTGAGGTCATGTTGCAGTTGTATAAGACTCTGGTGAGGCCTCATCTGGAGTATTGTGTGCAGTTTTGGTCGCCATACTATAGGAAGGATGTGGAAGCTTTAGAACGAGTGCAGAGGAGGTTTACCAGGATGTTGCCTGGAATGGTAGGAAAATCTTATGAGGAAAGGCTGAGGCACTTGGGGCTGTTCTCATTGGAGAAGAGGAGGTTTAGGGGAGATCTGATAGAAGTGTATAAGATGATTAGGGGTTTAGATAGGGTAGATACTAAGAACCTCTTACCGCTAATGGAGTCAGGTGTTACTAGGGGACATAGCTTTAAATTAAGGGGTGGTAGGTATAGGACAGATGTTAGGGGTAGATTCTTCACACAGCGGGTTGTGAGTTCATGGAATGCCCTGCCCGTATCAGTGGTGAACTCTCCTTCTTTATGGTCATTTAAGCGGGCATTGGATAGGCATTTGGAAGTTATTGGGCTAGTATAGGTTAGGTAGGATTCGGTCGGCGCAACATCGAGGGCCGAAGGGCCTGTACTGCGCTGTATCCTTCTATGTTCTATGTTCTATCACAATTACCTTAAGTACTCACTCCCAATAGAAGCTGTCAAAATGGCTCTCTGTGCCTTCAAATTCAGATACACATCCGACTGTTGTGAAAAGGGGGCCGTGATTTTCCTCTCTCTGACAGTTTTGTGCCAGATTAAGAATGTCAAGAGTTGAAGTATGGCTCTTTTGTTAGGGAGCCCTTTTCAGAATCTCCCTCTTTTTGTAAAGAAAGGGCCAGAAGTAGCAACTTTAAGATTGCCATTAACCGGAAATCTGGCCCAGTACAGTTAAGTGGCTACCTAACTTCAAAATTGGTGGGTAGATTTTTCCCTAAAACAGGACAGAAAACATTGTGCCTCAGAAGCCAAAAAGGTTGAGAGCTCCAGACACAGGTGATATGGTGTAACAGTTGAGATAACATAAAAGCAAAGAATTGTGCCAAATTTCTAAATCACATCATATTTCCAAGAAAACACAATTAATTTAGCTTTCAAACCTGGTACGGGGCTTTGGTAAACACAGTCTCCTTCCACAGGTCCGGGGTCAGATAACTGTAGGTCTTTGAGATGGCATCAAATGTTGCTTTAGCTGTAGACAAACAAAACAGTACATTACAGGAGAAGAACAACATCTTTTACTTTACAAAATGAAATTTCCAAACATGTTGAGCTTCAAATGGAACAGGTAAACTACACAGAAGTCTACCTGCCGTGCAGTGCTCCATTTTTCTCTCACTCTCTTAATTTGCCAAATACACCACCGTCAGGTGAATTGAGCAGAGCTGAGAGAATTCAACAGTATTTTGGAAAATATATAAAACCAAAGCAGCAAATGAAAACCTTTGTCTGTCCACTGGAGGTAAAAGCCTAACTTACCAAAGTTGCCCAGTGTGGCCGTGCAGCCTCTAGCAGAGGTGTAGCAATCGTCAATACCAGCCATCTGGAGTAGTTTCTTGGGGACTGGAGCTGAGACAATACCGGTACCACGTGGAGCAGGGATCAGACGCACCAAGACTGAACCACAACGCCCAGTCACCTGGAACATTAAGATATTGTTACAGTGTGTTGTCAATACATCATAAAATTAGTTCTCCACAAATAAAAGTGATGAAAATCTTTCTCTGACTTAAAACGACAAGACACTGTATAAGACTGGCTGTTCAAACTTCAAGCAATTCCCATCAGTGCAGAACCAAATATCACACAAACCGTAATAGTACTTTCACTGACATGTAAATCTTCCTAGGATTGGGTAACTCGTGCACATCAATATGCTGATGCAGCCGAAATGATTATGCAGTACTGGCTGTAGTTAATACTCTTTCTAAGGGTCAGCACTAAAATTAAATCTCCTTTAACTGAAACCAATTATTCAATTGTATTTGTACTTGCCTTGCATGGTACAGTGTGGGGTTTTCCAATTTTGTTACCCCAGTAGCCCCTCCTTACAGGAATGATTGACAGCTTGGCCAGAATGATAGCCCCACGAATTGCAGTGGCCACTTCCTTCGAGCATTTGACACCCAATCCAACATGTCCATTATAGTCACCAATTGCAACAAAAGCCTAAAACGTTTGAAGAATAACATTAGAACTCCATATTAGAAGTCAAGGAAATTCATGTCGAATAAAGTTGATGGGAACCGTCCATAGCCAGACAGAAAGTTTACCTTAAACCTTGTGCGTTGACCAGCACGGGTTTGCTTCTGTACGGGCATGATCTTGAGAACCTCGTCCTTCAAGGCTGATCCCAGGAAGAAGTCAATTATTTCAGACTCCTACAATAAAGAAAATGTGTATACAAGTCCACTGTTGAGTAGATTCTAGAAACTGATTGATCCACTCAATCTAATTATCTCATCAATATTACCTTGATAGGAAGGGAGAAGAGATAAATTTCCTCCAGACTTTTGATTTTCATATCTTTTACCAAACGACCAAGTTTAGTTACGGGCACCCACTGTGGAAGGGGGAGAAAAGGCGACATGCATCAGGACTTGTACCAAAATAATTCATTTTGTGGTTCTAATAATGCAAAACCTATTAGAAGAAGAAATGGTAATGTGCACCTTACCTCCTTATCTTCAGCCTTTCCACCACGGGCACCACGACCCCTGCCACGTCCCCGCCCGCGGCCTCGGCCCCGCCCACGGCCACCAGAGCCGAAGCCACCGCGGAAGCCTCCTCTACCACCGGCGTCGTCCGCCATTTGCTACAAATATAAAATCAAAACCTTACGTCACAATACACACATTTTCGGAAGCTGACTCAGTTGCTGTGCAAATTACATTGTGCTGCTTCCAAGGCGCAGGGACCAAGGAAAGCTGCACTTGCACAATAACATTTAAATAATTCTTTTCCAACTTTACTAGTGTAAACTACAGCCAGTCATGTTTTGTATTAATGGAGGACAATCATCTTGCCAAAGGAAATAACCTTTTCTTTGGACCATCTCAATCTAGGAAACTTCATTTCCTCTAAATGTGTTCTGTCTGAAAGGGTGGTGAAAACATATCCAAAACTAATTTTCACTGGGAAATTAGATGCTCAAAAGGAAATGCTGCAGAGGAAGGGAAGCAATGTGCAAGGGCCAAAGGACATAAGAACTAGGAGCAGGAGTACACCATCTGTCCCTTCAAGCCTGCTCCGCCATTCAGTAAGATCATGGCTATATTTTTGTGGCCTCAGCTCTCCTTACCTGCCCTCTCAGTATAATCCTTAATTCCTTTACTGTTCAAAACAAAAATCTATCTTAGCTTTAAAAATATTTACTGAAGTAGTACTTCACTGGACAGGGAATGCCACAGATTCACAAGCCTCTGGTTGAAGAACTTCCTACTCAATGCAGTTCTAAATCCGCTCCCCCTAATTTTGAGGCAATGCCCTCTTGTCCTAGTTTCACCCACCAGTGGCAACATCTTCTCTACCCTCTATCCTATCTACTCCCCCCACTGTAATTTTCTGATTAGAATTCAGAAAAATGAAGGGGAATCTTATGAATATAACCCCAGTCTACTTCGTCTCTCTTCATAAGCCAACCCCCTCAACTCCGAATCAACCTAGTGAACCTCTTCTACAGCCCCTCGAGTGCCAGTACATTGTTTCTCAACTAAGGAGACCAAAGCTGCATGCAGAACTCCAGGTGTGGCCTCAACAGCATCCTGTACAGCTGCAATATGACCTTCCTGCTTTTAAATTCAAAGATTCAATGAATTCATGCTTTGCACTGATCATTCCACTCAGCTTTACTTGATAACTCCGCAATTTATATACTCCCTTTCACAATATTCCAAAATTTACTACCAGTAAACTTGTTAAATTTTAGTCACGTTTCAGGTAAAAGCCCAGCATCGGGGACATTCCTGATGAAGGGCTTTTGACCAAAACTTCAATTTTCCTGCTCCTTGGATGCTGCCTGACCTGCTGTGCTTTTCCAGGGCCACACTCTTGACTCTGGTCTCCAGCACCTACAGCCCTCACTTTCACCTAGTTAAATTTTAGTCAGTTTTAATCAGGAAATGCAGCAATTTGTAAAGCCAGTGATGAGGTAATGATGGTACAAACTCTTGCATTGCTGGTTAAAGAGATAAATAAAGGTAAAGTCGCTATAGTCCTACCAGACAATACAGCTGTTCTTCATTAGAGTGGTGGTTTAACCAGAGGTTCACCACACCTCAGACGAGGAGAGTAGTCCTTCACGGTAACCTCAGGAATAAATATTGGTCAGACAGTGGCAAGGTCAACCCATTCTTTTGCAGGGTGAAGCCATGAAATTCACTGTGGAAGCTGTAAGGCCTCAATTCAATCTCATCTGGGAAGAGCATCTCATATGATGAACATACTGACTTGGGATAGGACTTCTGAATTCAGGTCCCTGAGGCAAGACCACTACCACAGAGAAACCTACAACTCTTATGTATCTGTAAACCACCACTCTGCTGAGTATAAGATATCTTTTTATTTTTGCTCTCTACATACTGAAAAACCAAACTCTTTGACAGACGTTAAAGCAGGTCAGACAAACAGCAGTCAATGGCATGATGAGACTATTCTTGGACTGAGTTTCTGTAATCTAGGATTCGTGATCCTGACTGAATTTATCATCTTTCAAACATGTTGTAGAGGGAGGATTGCAGTTCCAGAATTAATGTTCTTGCAGGTTGCAGTATTTCCTCCAATACCACTTATACATCAAGAGTATTGTACAGAGTTTTGGGTGCCATACCTCAAGAAGGATGTATTGGCCCTACAGCGTGTTCAGAGGACATTCACAAGAATGGTGTCAGTCAATGAAAAGCTTAGCACGAGAAACGTTTTGAGGTCGTTTGATCTTTGGTGGTTTAGAAGGATTGTGGGGGGGGGGAATCTAATTGAAACATACTGAATGGCCTGGATAGAGTAGATGTTGAGAAGATATTTCCATTGGTCAGAGAGACTAGCACCTAAACAGAGTTAAGGTGAAACTTCAACCAGGGAGCAGAGAATCTATGGAATTCACTGCCACTGAAAGCTGTGGAGACCAGGTCATTGTGTATATTTAAGACTGAGATAGATAGGTTCTTGTGTGTCAAGGGTTACTGGGAGAAAGCAGGAAGACAGACTTGAGAAATCTAATCAGCCATGACTGAATGGCGAAGCAGGCTCAATGGGCTGAATGGCCTGATTTCTGCTCCTGTGTGTTACGGTCTGCCTCCTGCAGCGCCCCAGAGCCCGACTCCGTGAGAGTGACCGAGCATCAATGGTAGAACACCCCCCGCCCAAC
This sequence comes from Hemiscyllium ocellatum, assembly GCF_020745735.1. Lineage (NCBI taxonomy): Eukaryota > Metazoa > Chordata > Chondrichthyes > Orectolobiformes > Hemiscylliidae > Hemiscyllium > Hemiscyllium ocellatum. The sequence continues at coordinate 53,102,534 of NC_083420.1, forward strand.
ACCTTCATCCCACTCTGTACCAGACAGGTGAACCTTACCGTGAGGATTCACTCACTACAATCCGGCTCCACCCGAGTAAGTGTGGCCGGGCCGCGGAGCCACCAGAACACCACCCCCTCAAAACCTGCTCATATTATGAACTCTTTTTACATTAAATGAAGACAATATCCGCATGAACCACTTTATAAGGATCAGGTAGGTGCTCGGCCGTCTCTGCCGGAGCTGCTGTGAAGAGGATGGCTGAGATATTTAACCGATTGCGGAAATGCCAAACGGCCATTACTTACGTGATAATTCTCAAAAAGAAGGCCGAAGGCGTTCTGCGCAGGCCTTTTAAAGACTCCGGGATCTCGCGATAGGATGTGAGGCGACCCCGGACTGAGTATATATCATAATGTTAACGTTCAGGCAGCGCTTTCTTGTCTGTTATTCAGATTAAGGGCTTAGCGGCCGGCTTTGGAGCCCCGAACCGAGTATATACAATTACTTTGACCATTGAGAAGCAGCTTGTTGATTGTATTAATTCAGGTTCAGGGTTGAACAGTTCGCTTTTATAAAAGCCACCGTTGCCGGCCTTCCCGCGGCACAGGAAGAGTGTGGGACTATGTGAGGTATGTGTTAAAATTGTAATATTAAATTATAACTAACTCTTAAATAGCCTGGCACGATAATCCACTTCAACTGGAATATTTAAAGTTTGTTTTTGGGGTTTATAAACCTGAACCTTAAATTACTTGGATTCTAATATTTTTGCCTTTATTTAAAAATCACTGAAATGACCGTTTCAATTTTAAAATTGCTCGGATGCCTCTAAGTTAAAGTGTTCGAGATCATAATCTTTTACTGGAAAATGCAGAACCTGTAAAATCTTGATCAGGTGTTAAAACTAAAAAATTGTATGTTTTTAATATTTGTGACATATAAAGTTAATGTAATTACCATCTAGAGTTTTGTATTAATTTACTTTTGGAATTGCTGTCACTGGTATTTATAGGTTACTAATAACCTGGTTCAGCAGTTGGGAACACGTGTTGTGCACTGAATGGGTATAGTGACTGGCACACCCTGAAAATTACCTATGGCACTGCCAATTACCATGGGTAAGATTAGTGTGCCTACATTAAATGGTACACTAAAGCTTATTGCCTACTTTTGTTGTTTGTGGTCAATAAAACCCGTGTGCCAATAAATTTTATTGAACCTTTTAAAGGTGTAGTTGTTTGCAATGTCCTCTTTCAAAAATAAACTATTTGCAGGCAGTATTCTAGATTGTTTACTTTGATTTTAATTTTACACTTGGTTATAGGTGCTGTGCAGTCCAGAGAATTAAATAATGGCATCAGATGGGTGACCAGACTTGAAAAGCACACACCGAAGACAAGAATGAGAAGTCACGGTAGTATGTACTATCTCAACTACACAAAGCTGATCAAGCCTTCATCATCTCCACTTTTCAAACCCGTGATCTCTTTATAAACTTGAGATAACTGGAAGGTTTTTCTCCTAATCACACTAAAGGAACAATTCCAAATTAGACACTGTTTCTGGAATTTGAAATCTTAACTCCAGCAGCTGCAGGTAATACCCATTATGCTAGTAAGGAAGTTAAATTCAGAATAGGCAATGTACAATCTGCTGTAAAATGAAGGAGTTCCTCTGTTTATGTTTAATCGAATAGGCATTTCAGTAGCTCATGAACTACTGCAAGTCCCAAATAAGTCAAAACTGTAGGATAACTTAGTTTATTGGGATAAAACCACAAGATGTAGGAGCAGAAGTAGGCCAGTCATTCAGCCCATCCAGTCATCTCACTAAAGTAGATCTCATGGCTGATCGGATAACCCTCAACTCCATTTTGCCTTTCCCAATTTAAAAACCTGTCTGGTCTGTAGAGTCCTGTAAACACACTTGATGACCAAACCTTGACCGCTCTCAGACGTAAAGATTTCAGAAGATTCACTATTCTCAATAAATCCTTCCTGATGCCATAAAATGGCCATTTACTCTCCGAGAGAGAAATCGCTTTTCTGCATCTACATGGTCAAGTGACTCAAGAATTTTTGTTTCTCCGGAGTATAGGTCCAAATATATTCAGCTTCTCAAGACTGTCCCACCACATACTGGATCAGCTTTCTGGAACCTTCCCTGCACTAGTGCTAATATCCGGTTCTTTTAGCCAAGGGGACCTAAACTTCACAGCATTCAAGACATTGTCACAGTATTTTGTTTTAGGTTGACCTCCTCATTTCTATATTCCATTTCCTTCCTCACTAGCTGAAGTTGTACACTAGCTTTTGAGAATTTTTACATGGTTTATGCAGTTTAATGTTCAGTACCTTATTTTCCCATAGTTTACTTCATCTGCCAAGTTTCTGCTGACTCGGAGCTAGTCTATATCCCCCCTGCAGGTTGTCATCCTGACCACTTGCCTTCCCATCTATATTTGGGTCATTTCCGAACTTAGCTACAGTCCATTCCCCATCAGTGCCAAAGTCATTAATATTTATAGTGAACAAACTGATCATTTCAGCCTGGTTGCAGGCATATAAAAATCTAGTCAAATGATAAATGAACTCCTGTTTCATTAACAATGTTTAACAAATATTGAACATTTGGATAAATTAAGTGCTAATTCTTTATTTCAAAGTCTACAAACAAAGTCAAATAACTCGGTGCTGCAAATTTAAAAAGTATAAAGTTGAATAACAATAATTACGCTGTGCTAATAGGACAGCAGAACCAGGTAGACAGCTTAAGACTCAGTAACTGACCCCCAAAAAAAGCAACTTTGCCATTGTGCTAGAATTACTTATATTTCCTCCATCATTTTAAAAATTTCAATTCAATTTTTTAAATCCATCAAAAGTTCTACTGTCCTTTTAACTGAGTGACAGGATATAAAATATTACAAGATTTTAGGTAAAAAAAAAATAAATCTAGTGGTAAAAGCATGCCAGCAGGAAATTGATGCCTGCTTCAGCTTTCTCTTTCAGGTTTCTTTTTATTAGCTATTGGGACCTCAACTCCAGTTGGAGTGATAACTGAAATGAGTACTGTTATACTTTTGTACATGTGACTGAGTGTTTTGGACTTGTATCATGCTAAACGTTTCATGAAATGCAAAATAAGAAATAAAACTATGAAAAACAGGATTGCATACTGGTGAATTTGAATTCATGATTCAGTTCGGTTCAAGTGAAACTTATTTGTTCTTCGTAATATAAATCTGATTTTCAATGCAAAAATGATTGGATTGGAAATTCAGAATAGTCTGATGCACCTGAGTTTTTACCATTAAGGTGTAGACTAGATTCTAGACTTAGAAGAATTTTTACATTCAAAATGGTAAGAGGAGCATAAGTGACACCGTATACTTTGAGCCCATAACTGAAACCTAACCAAGTCACAACAGTTAGAGGGAGGGGGTTCTAGATGAGAGTCTTTTATTCTATATCGGGCCTGCACTATACCTCGTTCATCATTCTAGAATGAACGTACTCATGGCAGTTCTAGACAAAGTTAATTTGCAAAATGAACATTTACTGACTTACAGCTATTAAGTTTCTCAAGTATATTGCAGCATTAATTACAGAAATAAGCAGAAACATTTAAAGTGTTATAACTGGTGCAAATTTTCCATCATAGCAATCATCCCATTAAAAAACACATCATCAGTGTGGTTGGCTGTGCTGTCTCCTGGATAGTAATCTGAGGTTATTGCGTTTCCACATAGCCTTTCGCCACCTAAAATGTAGGAGAAATAAGTAGGGATTAAATTTAAGGTTTACAGTAATTGATTTAATTAGGATTGGTGGTCAGAAGGCAAAGTAAAGATGGAATTTAAAATATTTAAGTTACCTAAAAGTACACAAGTTATGGAAAATTGGAATTTCACTGGCATTTTTCCATTTGGAATTCTACAACTCTCTTCCCATTAGGGAGTTTTTCTTTATACCTCCTTATACTTTCAGAGAAACATACCCTTAAGTCTTCTCCCATTAAGTAGCAGCACCAGTTCACAGCAGCAAAAGAGTACACATATGAAACAAATGGCTTTTGAGCCAATAACTTCCAGTAAACAAAACCTATGCGTCAAAAGTCTTATTTCTGTTAGCCTTACAGCTGGGGTACATGTTCACTGATTTAGTGACTATCAGGGGCAAACATTAATTAGGAATCAGTGATTACAGATACATCATAATTTAAAATCTCTCTGGATAATCTAAATCAAAACAGTACTTAGGAATATGACTAGGCCATTGCATCCCTGAGCTATTAGACTATTAATCCAGAAGCTAATCAAAATGTTCTGGGGACTTGGGTCCAAATCCCATTATGGCAAGTGATTGTCATTGTTAGACCCTTCATTCTAGAGATTCTTGATGGAAAATTGAATTCAGTGAAACCATTCTGTTGTCAGAAAAACATCTGGTTCACTCACGTCTTCAGGGAAGGCAATCTGTTATCCTTACTGGATCTGTCCCACATGTGGCTTCAAACCCACAGCATTATGGTTGACTCAACTGTCCTGTAGGCAATAAATGCTAGCCAGAGACATTTATATCTCAAAGGGTGGCTTGGTGATTAGCACTGCTGCCCCTCAGCACCAGGGTCCCAGGTTCAATTCCAGCCTCTGGCAACTGTGTGGAGTTTGCACATTCTCCCTGTGTCTGTGGGGTTTCCTCTGGGTGCTCTGGTTTCCTCCCACAGTCCAAAGATGTGCAGGTCAGGTGAATTGGCCATACTAAATTGCCTATAGTGTTAGGCGCATTAATCAGAGGGAAATGGGTCTGGGTGGGTTTGGAGGATTGGTGTGGACTGGTTGGGCTGAAGGGCCTGTTTCCCCGCACTGTAGGGAATCTATTTAATCTTTAGAAATGAACTTAAAAATAAAAATGCACTCAGTGCTTTACACTTTCATACCAACAGCAGTCCATCATAATAAAATGAAACAGTATTGTAACATGGTCAGATAAAATAAGATTGCTTTACTGTACAGTGCAAACAGACATTTTACTGACCAGCTCACTACTTTGAGGTTCATTACATTTAACAATGTATAAAATAAGACTGACAAAAACTGGTCAGCGTGTGGAGTTTGCACATTCTCCCTGTGTCTGCAGGGGTTTCCTCCCGCAATCCAAAGATGTGCAGGTTAGGTGAATTGGTAATGCTAAATTGTCCAGGGTTCAGGGATGTGTAGGTTGGGTGCAATTAGGAGAATGTACGTTGAATTAGGAGAAAAAAAGCTCTTCACTGGTCGTGGTCATATCCAGCAAAAAAGGATGATGATCACTGTTGGAGACCAAGTTCAAGGACACTCCGAAGGTCCAAACATCTTCAGCTGCATCAATAACCTACCTTGTAGTAAAAAGGGAAAGAAATGGGAATGTTCATTGTGCAACCAATGAGAAAGAAGAAGTTTATAACCGTATCCAAGTGACATTGTCAATTAATAAGAGATTTAGCACTGGCATTCTAGAGGTTGCCATTAACCAAAAACTTCATTGGATCAGCAACAGAAATACCATGGCTAGAAGAGAGGTCGGAGATTAGGACTCTGTAGCAAGTCCACAGCAACTCCCTGTGGAGGAACCCACCCAGACCCATTCCCCTACATATAACCCCTAACTAATGCACCCAACCCACACATCCCTGAACACTAGACAATTTAGCATGGCCAATTCACCTAACCTGTACATCTTTGGATTGCGGGAGGAAACCCATGCAGACACAGGGAGATTGTCTGTGTGGAGTTTGCACAGTCACCAGAGGCTGGAATTGAACACAGGTCCCCGACACTAGAGGTAACAGTGCTAACCATTGAGTCACTCGTAATTTGTCTTCTGAATCTTCAAAGTTTGTCCACCATTTACAAGCACAAGATGAGCAATGTGATGAAATAACTTGCTGGTCTAGGACAAAATAGCTGCTACCTCATTGACCAAATCTAAAACATTCATTTCATTCTCTACCAGTGCACAGTATGTGTGCCACCAACAGGATTTACCACAGCTACTCAGCAAGGCTTCTTTGACAACTTCCAAACCCATGACCTGTACCACTTGAACTGCAGTGAATCAAGGTGCTGGATCATCAGCACCTGCTCAAGGGCAGTTAGTGATTGGAAATAAATGCTGATCCAAGAAATTGGGAATGTCATTTTATAAACATACCTCATGGAACATTGCAGCATCCATGACCTGAGCCGCCTTCTGCTTGAAGCATCTTGACCAAAGATACTGACATTCCCAGAAGCAATGTTACCATCATCCATTTCAAAATATAAATGGGACTGTGACCTAGCGTGATTGGCTTCTTGTTCAGTGCTGGAACCGGAAATGATTGAAATGGTGTCCTCAATCACGGCTTCATTCAGACACTCTTCATTTTCGATGTCATCTAATTCAGCTGATTAAAGATACAAATTTAATAGCTAAAGCTGTACTTCAGAAGATTCATTCAATAAATGTAGGCACTTTATAACAGTCTTATAAATTTCCATACATAGTCTGTTAATTTGCAGGTGCTTAGGTACAAATAAATTGTATTTGTAAAAACACCACCATCCATTTGCTGAATTAGAATTGCCAACATAAGTGGATCTCAATTAACAATATCCGAAAATTAATTCAAATCCTTATCACCAAGGTGTGGCTAAGCCTCTGTGATTAGGGTCCCTTGGAGTGTAGGCTGAACAGTTGGAGGTGATTTGGCAATGCCGGTGTTGGACTGGGGTGTACAAAGTTTAAAAAAAAATCACCACTCCTGAAGGGCCTTTGCCCGAAACGTCCATTTCGCTGCTTCCTCAGATGCTGCCTGAACTGCTGTGCTCTTCCAGCACCACTGATCCAGAATCTGGGTTCCAGCATCTGCAGTCATTGTTTTTACCTCTATAGTCCAACAGGTTTATTTGGAAGCACTAGCTTTTGAAGCGCTGCTCCTTTCAGGTGGTAACCACCTCATGAAAGAGCAGTACTCTAAAAGCTAGTGCTTCCAAATAAACTAGTCGGGGGTGTTTAAGATCACAGCGAGCCAGAAATACAAAAATATCCATACTATTGTGAAACATCACCAAAAACAGGAGCATCTGGGAGTAATGAAATGGAGGGAAAAGTTTTACATCAGTGTTCAAGTTCCAAAAAACATGCACTTCAATAGCTTCCTTAACACAAATGTTTTTGCTTGTTTTGGTGCAATTTTCTGAGGTGATTTTAAATAATTCAAACAAAAATGTACAAATAAGAACAGACTGGAGTAATGCTCCCCTCTCCCTAACAAGTGGAGGAGAAATGAAATGCCCCACGTGGGCGGCACGGTGGCACAGTGGTTAGCACTGCTGCCTCACAGCGCCCGAGACCCGGGTTGAATTCCCGACTCAGGCGACTGACTGTGTGGAGTTTGCACGTTCTCCCTGTGTCAGCGTGGGTTTCCTCCGGGTGCTCCGGTTTCCTCCCACAGTCCAAAGATGTGCGGGTCAGGTGAATTGGCCATGCTAAATTGCCCGTAGTGTTAGGTAAGGGGTAAATGTAGGGGTATGGGTGGGTTGCGCTTTGGCGGGTCAGTGTGGACTTGTTGGGCCAAAGGGCCTGTTTCCACACTGTAAAATCTAATCTAATCTAAACAAGTTTGCCATCTGAAAGTCTGCTCAAGAGCATGTCAGTTTACTCAAAGTAATAAAGTGCGCACAATAGTTTTGAAAATTTCAAAGTTAAAGAGACCAGCCTAGGTGCCTTGAACTGATGGCCCTCTGAAAATGACCAGGAAAGCCAGTTAAGAGCGACCCATGTTTCTGTGGGTCTGGAGTCACATGCAGGCCAGACCAGCTAAGGATAGCTTCCCAAAAAGGAATTTTTGAACCAAATGGATTTTACAAGCAAGGTGCTGAGGAAGATCAGTTCAGGAGCAGAAGGCTATGGGGTGTCAGCAAGTAAGGCAACCTGCAAAGACAGCTGACAACGTGAGCTTAGGGAACACAAGGCGAATAGCCTGCTTCAGTTCTGTGGAGATTCAATGTTAAGGAATAATGAACTGAACAAACAGATTGCTTTAAGGATGCTAGGAAGAAACATTAACTGAAGAAAACAACAAAGTGAAGGTACAACAATTTGCCAGAAGGAAACTGATACAGCCATGGCAGCTTAGCAAGGACCTAAATGAGATCAGGTTCACTGAGGTTCAAGCATCTAGGAGTTTTTCTGATATTCGTAATGAGATTTTCATAGTTCTTGCCCAGTAGAGTATAGTTTGTCTCCTTTAACAAAGGAACATTAAAATGATAAAAGTACATTAGCAGCTTCTTGTGCTTATGTTCAGAGACTTTATTGAATTTTTTTTTTGTTTAACAGACAATGTGTGGTCCATCAGGCCAGACTTCACTCAAGAATCTGATTTGAACAGTATTACCACCAACTAGGATTATAACACGGACTGCAGCGATATAAAACAGCAACTCAACCTCTCTGGTCATGGGCAGTTAGGGGTATCAATAAATGCTGACCCAGCCACTGACAAGTGTCCCAAGGACAAAATGTAAGACTGCGTAGAGGTCTGGCAATACCATATTTGAGGAAAGATATGTTTTGCCTTGGAGGTGGTACAGTTCAAAAACATCATAAAAGGTTAATCCCTGGGATTGAGAGTGTTGTCCTATGACAATAGGGCTATCCTCTTTGATATTTAGAAGTTTGAAAAGTGACCTCATTCAAACATACAAGATTCTGAAAGGTCTTGAAAAGGACAGACAAATAAGTAGTTTCCCAGATGTTGGGGGATTTGGAACATTGGGACATAGCCTCAGGATAAGGGACTGATCGTTTATGACTAAATGAGAAGACAATGGAGTTGAGCAGAAGGACTTGGGCATATACAAGTACATATCATGCAAGATGGCAGGAGTGGTTCAGAGATGATGAGTGGTTATTAAAGTACAGTATACAATAACTTGTTTTTATTAATAGGGGAAGAGTGTACATTAAGTAAAAAATGAGGTCTGCAGATGCTGGAGATCACAGCTGCAAATGTGTTGCTGGTCAAAGCACAGCAGGCCAGGCAGCATCTCAGGAATAGAGAATTCAACGTTTCGAGCATAAGCCCTTCATCAGGAATGAGAGAGAGTAGCCAAGCAGGCTAAGATAAAAGGTAGGGAGGAGGGACTTGGGCATGTTAACCTTGACAATTACTATTTAGATAATTCTATGAAATATCTTTTCTGTATCCACTCCCCAGTTCCTTCCTAACTTGCCTTCATCTGCTTCTGGTCCTTCCTCATTATTCAAGTCACTTGACTGCCAGGAATACAGGCTTTCATTTTCATTGTGTACACGCATGTCCAAAGTGTTGCTGTGATCATCTTCATGGTCTTCAGCAGTCAAGTCCTCACTTTCTGAAAGACAAAAATGCAACTGACGTGTTTCAACATCTCAAAAATAAGATGGCTTAATCTGGTTGTTGATAGCATTCAACAGGACTGTACAAAAGGTCTTTTAACAAAAAAAAAGCACCAGAGGTTAGAGTCATATAGATGTACAGCACGGAAACAGACCCTTCAGTCCAACCCATCCATGCTGACCAGATATTCCAACCCAATCTAGTCCCACCTGCCAGCACTCGGCCCATAACCCTCCAAACCCTTCCTATTCACATACCCATCCAAATGCCTCTTAAATGTACCAGCCTCAGCACTTCCTCTGGCAGCTCATTCCATACACATACCACCCTCTGCATGAAAAGGTTGGCCCATAGGTCTCTTTTGTATCTTTCCTCTCTCACCCTAAACCTATGCCCTCTAGTTCTGGTTTCCCCAACTTCAGAGAAAAGACTTTGCCTATTTATCCTATCCATGCCCCTCAATTTTGTAAACCTCTAAGGTCACCCCTCAGCCTCCAATACTGCAGGGAAAACAGCCCCAAGCCTGTTCAGCCTCTCCCTATGGCTCACATCCTCCAATCCTGGCAAGTTAATGGATCTCAAGCAATTTGTTCTCTCAAAAGCAGTTCAACTATAATTCTCAAACTTGCATACACTTGAATCAAAGATACTAGTTTTATCTGAAGACTTATTTTCAAATTTCTGGTTTAAGTCTGTTCAAGGTGGCAGGAATACCTGAATTGCAATCAAAATGTTTTCTTTTACAGAAAAACCACCTTTGTTCTTAGGATGTGGGAGATACTGACCACATTCCTTACCCAAATGATTGGAGCACAGCCATATGGTTTGCAAGTTCGTTGCAGGTACGGTTAAAAGGTGTAATGTGGTTACAGTAGGCTAGATGGAAGGGTGGCAGGTTCATTTTCCTCATAGGTATGAGCTGATTAGCAGGTTTTGAGAAGGTTTGTAGCTCGGGTTGAGGTTCTGGATGTAAGTTTGCTCGCTGAGCTGGAAGGTTATTTTTCAGACATTTCGTCACCATACTCTGTACCAGTGAGTGTCCAGTGAAGTCTTCACCAGAGGCTCACTGATGAAGTTACCGAGTATGGTGACGAAACATCTGAAAGTGAACTTTCCAGCTCAGCAAACAAACTTACATCATGAACTGGATTTTTATGAAAAGGCCACGGAGGTGAGGGCAATGTTTCCTGCTCCCACTCCATTGATTTCAAGAAATGAGAAACCTATCTTGCAAATAATCAGCAAAATCTACCACACCCTAGTGCAATCAAATGTAGGAAAGAGAAACTTCTGCAAGTTCAATTAGCAATATATTAAATTTACATAGCATCTGTTAATCACTGTTTTATAAAGTCGTCCAAGTCAGAGACCCATGATGCAATAGTAGAGTAGGGTAGGGAAGCTTACATTGAAGAGTGAAGGGACAGGGGTGGGTTTAGGGAGAAATGTTACGCATTATCCATGCTCTCCTGTTATGGACCAGATGCCCTCCAATTATTTTAATAAGGTGGCCAAGACCCAAATTTCTTCTTATTTTTAAAGGCAAACGTGAAGTGCTTGTTCCAAATGCAATGCAACTAGTCAAATAAATAAATTGTTTTGCTTAACAAAGTTAAATACTGAAGTTAAAATACCAAAAAAGAGGAATTTAGAACTATTAAAAATCTAATAAATACAGTACTAACTGTTCCACTATAATGACATGCCATAAACACACCCCTAGTCAAAAAGGAGCATTCAGACATTCTCTCATGATTTTTTTTCCCCTCCTGGATTGGAGAACTGCAAGAGAAAATTCAGAGAGCAGCAGCTGGGAGACAGTCACCAAAGCTTCCAACTCTGATCTCTCAACATCTGATGCTACTGAAAAACCAAAACCCAGAAATCCTAATGAGAGCGCTGAACACACCCATTCAGGCAGTTTACAAAAGCACCCAAGGCCTCCCAAGCAGTTTACTCAATGACCTTAACTAGCCAGCTTGGTACCTTGCAGAGTCATACAACACAAACAGACCCTTCAGTCCAACCAGTCCATGCTGAACATAATCCCAAACTAAACTAGTCCCACAGCTGCCTGTTCCTGGCCATATCCCACCTTTCCTGTGCACGTATCTATCCAAATATCTTTTAAATTGTACCCACATCCACCACTTCTTTGAAGTTCATTCCAATCACAAACCATCTTGTGTGTAAAACATTTGCCCCTCATGTCTCAAAATCTCTCTCACTTGAAAATGTGCCCCCTAGTTTAGGCAAAAGAAAACTACCATTAACTATCTATACTCCTCATTATTCTATAAAACGTCTATGACATCACCTCAGCCTCCTACTCACCAGTGAAAAAAGGTCCAGCTTATTCAGCCTCCTTATTAATTCAAACCTTCTATATCAGGCAACATTCTGATAAATCTCTCCTGAACCCTCTCCAGCTTGATAATGTCCTTTATATAACTGAACAACCAGAACCGGACACAGTATTCCAGAAGAGGCCTCACCAATGTCCAGTACAACATCAACGTGACTTCCCAACTCCTATACACAAAAGTCTGAGCAATGAAGGCAAGTGTGCCAAACGCATTTTAACCACCCCCTGTGACACAAATCTCAACAAGTTATGTATCTTAACCCCTAGATCCCTCCGTTCAACTACATTACCCAAGACTACACCATTAATTGTGTAAGCTATATCTTTGTTTTGTATCAAAGTGCAATACCTTATTTTTATCCAGATTGAACTCCATCTGCCATTTTTTTGGCCCATTGGCCCATTTGATTAAGGTCCCTTTGTAATCTTAGAAAACCTTCTTCACTGTCTCTTTTGGTTAGTCTGTAAACGTATTAACCATGCCTTCTACATTCTCATCCAAATCATTTATTAAAGTGACAAAGGAGGAGCCTGTGGAACACCACAGCTGACAGGCCTCTAGTTAGAGAAGCAGCCATCCAGCTCTGTCCCCTGCCCTTAAGCCAATTGGCAAGCTCACCCTATCTCCCCTGTAACCTAACTCTGCTAATTCGTCTACCATTGCAGAACCTTGAAGACTTTACGAAGAATAGAAATAAATGTCTACTGCCCTGCCAATCTTTTTGGTGTGAAGGAGCCGGTGTTGGACTGGGATGGACAAGTTAAAAATCACAACTCTAAACCTGTTGGACTATTAAGCGGTGTTGAGATTTTTTAATCTTTTTGGTAACTTACTCAAAAAAAAATTCAATATCAAGTTTGACGATTTTCCGCACACTAATGTTTGTGAGGACAGCGTGAAACAGACTGATATACTCACTCAATCAGGTTAAAGAAGGATGTACTGAAAACATTGAAAAACGTAAAAAAGGATAGATAAGTCCTCTGGGCCAGACGGGATTTCCCACATTTTCTACAGAAAGTGAGGGAAGAGATTGATCACCAAAGAGACAACATCTTTGCTTCCTTACTGTCCACTGGAATAGTGTCAGGTGACAGGATATTTCTTGAATATCCCTATTCAAGAAAGGGAATAGGGATAATCCTGGAAACTATAGACCAATCAGTCTTATGTCTGTGGTGGGCAAATTATTGGAGAGGATTGAGACGAGCGTTATGATTATTTGGAAAACCATAGCTTGATGAGCAATATTCAGCATGGCTCTAAGAGGGGCATATCATGCCTCACAAACCTGGTTGAATTCTGTGAGGATGTGACAAAATATGTTAATGAAGGTAGAACAGTGGATGTGGTGTACATGGATTTTAGCAAGGCATTTCGTAAGGTTCCTCACAGTAGACAAATTCAGAAAGGAGGCGGCAAGGAATACAGGCACATCTGGCAGAGTGGATACAGAATTGGCAGGCCCATAGAAGACAGAGGGTGGTAGAAGATGAAAAGTATTCAGCTTGGAGCTCGGTGACTAGTGGTGTTCCGAGGGATCGGTTCTGGGACCGCTGCTCTTTGTGATTTTTGAGGACATGGAAGGGTGGATTACTAAGTTTGACACGAATATTGGTGGAGGAGTGGTGGATAGTGTGGAGGGCTGTTGTAGGTTGCAACAGGACATTGACCAGATGCAGAGCTGGACTGATAGTGGCAGATGGAGTTCAACCTGGAAAAGTGTGAAGTGATGCATTTTGGAAGGTCAAATTTGAATGCAGATTACAGAGTTAAAAAAGTAGGATTCTTGGCAGTATGGAGGAATAGAGGGATCTTGGGTTTCATGTCCACAGATCCCTCTAAGATGCCACCCAATCTGATAGGGTTTTTGAGGAGGCCTATGGCCTGTTGGCTTTTATTAGCAGGGGTAAATTGAGATTAATAGCCACGGGTTTATGCTGCAACTCTATAAAGCCCTGGTTAGACCACACTTGAAATATCGTGTTCAGTTCTGGTCACCTTATTATAAAAAGGACGTGGAAGTTTTAGAAAGGGTGCAGAGGATATTTACCAGGATGCTGCCAGGACTGGAGGCATGTCTTATGAAGGTTGAGAGAGCTAAGCTCATTCTCACTGGAACAAAGGAGAAGGAGAGGTGACTTGATAGAGGTGTACAAGATGACGGCAGGCATAGATAGAGTGAACCTTTTTCCCAGGGTGGAAGTATCACAAGGGGGCATACTTCCATGATACTTATAATTTTAAGGTAATCAGAGGAATGTTGAGGGGACGTCAGAGGTCAATTCTTTACACAGAGTGGTGGGTGCATGGAATGCACTGCCAACAGGGTAGACTCAGATACATTAAGGACATTTGAGCAACTCTTGAATACACACACGGAAGATAATACAACGAAGGTTATGTAGGTTAGTTTTATCTTAGAGTAGGATCAAAGGTCAGCACAACATCGAGGGCTGAACATACTGTTCTATGTTCTAGCCTCCAATCATCAGGGACCTCATCCATAGTTGTAGATTATTCAGTCTCAAAAAGAAACCAGGACAAAATAACCTCAAAACTACAGCATCGGGATGCTCCTTGCTTTAAGGCTACATGGCCCATCTCCATTATCACCAACTAACTAACCAATCATATCCCTTGTAGAGACACAGACTCTGCAATTGTCCAAAATTGAAATTAAAAACTGCCAATTCATCAATTTTTTATGGCAGCAACCTGACCTCAGCCAACATTGCCTACTGAGGACATACTCACCCGAAAAAAGAAACACCGAGGATTTAAAGCAGCCTTCGCGGTCACAACATCCAAGTCACTTCTCGGGTCCCAAGAGCCTGGGAAACCCACTTAGAGGTTGTGCAATTCAGTTTTGGGGATTTCAGAGCAGGTGGTGAAAATTGTCATGCTGTCATTGTTAGTTTCTTATTAAAAGCTAGATTTTACATCTTTAGCATTAGAATCTATGAATATATTTTTCCATCAGATCTCTTAGCGTGGTAAAGACAGAACCATTGCTTGGAGAACTATTTTGGTGTCATTCTCACTCTCTGTAAGACACTGCCACTAGGTTCACGCAGCTGTTAGTCAGATTTTAATTTCCTACATACAACGCAGTCATCACTGCTATCCCACAACTTTACACAAGAGACAAATTTTATGCAGATTACCCACCATCATCTTCACAGACAAGATGCTCTGAAAACTGGAAATGATCAGGAGGCGCCAAATTCTGCAGATTTCTTTCCATCAGCTTTAGGCGACGTTGCATTCTATACAAACGGCTTTTGAGAACCCGTATCTTCTCCTTATATTTTCTCTTCGAGTCCCTGTAACAGTTGTGTTCAAGCAGCTGACTTTGGGTAAGTTGGGCTCCACATCCCATTCTGCACGGTTGGCTCCAGTGTTCGCAAACCTGTTCATGAGCTGCAAGGTTCTTCTGAAATACTTCAATTGTACAGGCCTCATGCTTGCATTTCACTATTCTAAAGTCACAGGCAGCTTGATGGTTTGCAGATTGTTCAAGTGGAAAGGTCTCCCAGCAGCCATAGACATTGTTTTCACACTGCATTACAGAAACAAATAGCTGTTGTCAGTCAGTCAACAAACAGGAGGAGAGCTTCACTTGATTTTAAGAAACGCATAATAATTTGATCAAACATAGACCTGGATTGTTCACATAAGATAAAGAGTAAACTGAAATAAAACATAGCAGTATTGAATAATGTCTGAAACAATGACAACATATTAATTGGAATCAAAAATACAAAGCAAAATAAGACCAGGCAACGTATGGAGTGTGGAAAAATCAGATCCTTCACCAGAATCGGGAAATGCGATACGTTAAAGTAGGTAAAATGTGGAAGGTGGGAAAAGAGACAAAGGTTTGAGATAGTGTGAAAGGCAGGAGACAAAAGACTTTCCACAACGTCTAACGTTTTGAAAAAAGGGTGAGGGATTAGAACAGTGAACAAAAACAAACGTCCAAAGGAAGGACGATTGGCAGATGGTTGTTCTTGGATGAAAAAGCAAAGAGGAAATAGAATGGGGGAAGCAGAGATTCCCTGGAGCATTGGAGGCTGAGGGGTAATCATTTAGATGTTTATATATCATGGAGGGTATGGATAAGGTAAATAGACAAAGCCTTTTCCATGGGGTGGGGGAGTCCAGAGCTAGAGGGCATAAGTTTAAGGCGAGACAGGAAAAGTTTTAAGAAAGGGACCAAAGGGGCAACTTTTTCATACAGTGGTGCGTATATGGAATGAGCTATCAGAGGAAGGTGGAGGCTGGTACAATTGCAACATTTAAAAGGCATTCAGGTGGATATATGAATAGGAAGGGTTTAGAAGGATATGGGCAAAGAGCTGGCAAATAGGACTAGATTAGGTTAGGATACCTGGTCAGCGTAGATGTGTTGGACCAAAGTTATTTCCGTGCTGTACATTTATCTCTGACTCTAAATGAGATTGACGAACACAATATGATGTTCAGAAGGATATAATTTCCCTACTCAAAATGGAGCCGTATTGGAACAGATATGCTAGCGTGAGAGCAAGGTGGAAAATTAAAAAAAAAGCTAGATAACCATCCACTCAGCTTCACACACACATCCTGAACAAAACGTATGCCATGAAGAGGATTCCGATCTGGTTGGTCTCGCCTATGTAGAACAGACCACCCTGGTTTACTAAATCTACTGCTCAAAGAGAACAGAGTACATCAGTGTTTCACTTGGGTGAAATGTTTGAGACCCTAGATGGCGATGAGGTAGGAGGTAGAAGAGCAGATGTTACATCTCCTGCACATAAATAGAAAGGATTTTTTTTTTGCTTATGCAAAAGCATTTTTTTTTGTTGTTCATGGAGCGTGTTGACTGGGCAAGTATTTGCTGTGTATCCCTCATAATTCAGAGGGCAACCAATCATTCCACCAATCAGTTGCAACAAAGGGTGAAGAGAAATCAAAGACTTAAACCTGGATAGTGACGTCCTGAAATCAGGGCAGATTTTAAATTAGTGACTGTCCAACTACACATATATACTGTTCTCAAATTTACCTTCATGATCAATCGGGCAATCATGTTGTGGATCATAGGGATGACGGAGCGAGCCACCCTTCTCACCTTCTTCCTGCAATATGGACATTCTTGCTTCCTGAGAAAAGGCATATTCCATTAAGTATAAGCAAACCCTGCTTGGGTCTGGAATATACAGTCACAATTACAATCTGGAAAGCATTTTCATTAGCTGACCCATTTGATAGCTCATTGTTCAACAGAACACCTGGAATAATTCACATACTTTGTGAAAGTTTATTCTGGTACTACATTCTTATGTGCACAAGCCTCAAATTCATAGAATCCCTACAGTCCACAGAAAACTACTTAGACAATACACTTCTGTCTTATAGTTGTTTAACATACCCAAAAAACTTATGTCACCTTCACATCTTATCCTTTCTAGTTTCTCATCTTTCTCTCCTATACAGCTATTCTATTTAGGTAATCCTCAACCACCTCAGCTAGCTAGGCTACTTAATGGTATACCTAAGCAAACTGTACCAAGTTAAGACTCCAGCAGTGCATTGTGCAATGTTACAGGATAATAATTAGCTAAAGATAGCTCCTTCTCCTCCTCACCCATCCTACGTACTGAGGTTATTCTATTATAACCACTGACACACTAGTAGAAACATCCATCACACACGTCAACCTTCCATTCATTGATTCCATCTATTATTCTCACTGCCTCAGGAAGACAACTAATGTAATCAAAAACCCCACCCACCCCAGTTATAATCTATTCCAGATGTAGGTTTGCTCGCTGAGCTGGAAGGTTCAGTCACCCTACTAGCTAACATCTTCAGTGAGCCTCCGGATGTAGCACTGGTGATGTAGCCTGCTTTCTATTTATATATTTGGGTTTCCCTAGGTTGATGATATCATTTCCTGTGGTGATGTTCTTCTTTTCCTGGGATTCAAGTGTGTTCCATCAGGCAGAAGATACAAAAGCTTGAATACATGTCCAACAGGTTCAAGAACAGCTTCTTCCCTGCTGTTATTAGACTTCTGAATGGATCTCAAATTTTAAAATTTAAAATGTTGACCACACTCAGTGCACCTTCTTTGCAGCTGTAACATTGTATTCCTTGCTGTTACCCTAAAGCACTTTGAAGATACAGGTAATCTGCCTGTACTGCACACAAAACAAAAAACTTTTCACTGTACCTAGGTATATCAGATGATAAATCAAGTAAAAAACCATAATAGGCCAAAGTCTAAACAGCAGTTTACATTCTCTATGTCTACAAATCTATGAAAGAGGGGATTAGGGAGATTTAGCTTACTGAGATAAAATTATAAATGCAATTAAGGAAATTATTTCAAAACCAAAAAAAAGGTTAAGAAATGCATTTTGGTAGAAGAAACATGGACAGACAATCCAAGCTCAACAGTACAATGTCACGAGGGGCAACTTTTTAAAAATTGAGAAAACAGAGCGTGGTTCATATCCAGAACGAACTTCCTCAGCATTTGGGACCAATTACAGCTTGTAAAAAACATTTGGATAAGTATATGAATAAAAAAAGATTTGGAGGGATATGGGCCACAAGCAGGCAGGTAGAACTAGTTTAATTTGGGATTACATTCAACACTGACCGGTCCATTTCTGTACTGTATGACCATGAAGTGAGGCTACATCTTGACAAATCATTGGTTAGACCAGGTTTACGACATTGTGTTCAGTTCTGGACACCTTACTTAAGGATATTACACCCCTGGAGACAGTTTAAAGGGAAATTTTACTAAAATTATACCAGAAATTAGGGATTTTAGATTAGTGAAAGTGGGCCAAATCCTCTCTGTTCCAAGGAGAGGAACAGTAGACCTATAGAGGTGTTCAAAATTAAGAAAAATTTGGAAGGGGTAAAGAAAGAATATTCAGTTTTCACTAGTTATTATGTCAGTAACTAGGGATCACAATTTCAAGATTGTTTACAAAACAGCCAGGAATGCGAAGAGGAGAAACTTCTTTACTCTTTAGGAGCGTGGAGGCAGCAAATTCCATAGAAGATTTCAAAAGAGATATTTGAAAGTGACGAGTTGAGAGAGCTACAGAGATAGGAGAGTGGGACTAGCTGGGTCACCCTTTCGGGAGCTGGTATAGACAAGATGGATTGAATTGCCTCCTTCCGTACTGTAAAATCTATGATTGTAAAGGCTGCACTTATACCAGAAAAGATCCAATTTCCTAAATAACGTGCTTTACTCTGAAGTGCTGGTGAGTGGACACTCCTGTTAGAGTGTATTCCTCAACGTTTGCAAACTGAATTCGAACTTAACCCAAAACAGGGAAGATTTGTGCCCTCAGTTCTAAATCAGAAAATCTAAAACCTGCTTTTAGTTGACAAGAGAATTTTCAAACGTTGCTGCATCCGAAAGGAATGAAATCTCAGACTCTTCTCCCCCCTCAGCACATCACACCACAGATGTCATCCAGAGTCAGAGAGAGAAAAAAGACCTTTCCATTGAATAACTTCACAAATTCAAACAATTTGCTATTTGACTTCTGGTTGACAGAAATTATGACATTTTAGTGGACTCTGTAAGGAGCCTATGAAAATATATCCACATGCTCCAAATTTAAATTCACGTAAAGTGGGTTGGATCAGAATTAACTACTTTCAAAGTTTTTTCTGTTCAATGCTTCAACGTTTTCAGAACAGTGGAATATAGAAGTTTTCCCACAGAAGGTATGCACACCACTGAAATACACCAGACACTATGCATGTATTTATTAAGAAGTTATTAATAAATTTGTCTTTACTCTGTAAGCCACTTCAAAATACAGCCTCTGCAGAAGACATGCTGGCAGATGAGTTCCACAGGATCTTTGAGCACACCGTGACAGATGGTGCAGATGAACTCCGGGTCAGGTACATTTTCAAACAGCTCAACATCATAACCAGAATCCTAAATCAAAAAAAAACACAAACCTTTTAGATTTTATCCCAATTTGAAGAGAGTACTAAAGACTGAATGAAACAGAGGGAGGGAAAAATAGTGTGTAAAACACTCAAGTTGTAGAGGTGGAGAGATTGGAGTGGTATCATACAGGTTCTTGCTCAGACTAAGATTGAACTCCTAGGTATCAGGAACAACATACTGCAGAAGGCAGTCATCCACTATCATCATATCACTCACCTTCATCAAGATGCATAACAAAATAAGTAATGTTTATTTCATTTAATTCAGAGATGCAGTTAGCTCCCCATGATATGCCACACAGTGGCTCGGTGGTTAGCACTTACCTCACAGAGTCAGGGACTCAAGCTTGATTCCAGCCTTGGGCGACTGTCAGTGTGGAATTTGCACATTCACCCACTGTCTGTGTGGGTTTCCTCGCATAATCCAAAGATTACAGGTTAGGTGAAACGGCCAGGCTAAATTGCCCACAGTGTTCAGGAATGTGTAGGTTAGGTGCATTAGTCGAGGTAAATGTAGAGTAATGGGGAATGGGTTTGGGTGGTTCGTGGGTGGCACGGTGGCACAGTGGTTAGCACTGCTGCCGCACAGCGCCTGAGACCCGGGTTCAATTCCCGACTCAGGCGACTGACTGTGTGGAGTTTGCATATTCTTCCCGTGTCTGCGTGGGTTTCCTCCGGGTGCTCCGGTTTCCTCCCACAGTCCAAAGATGTGCGGGTCAGGTGAATTGGCCATGCGAAATTGCCCATAGTGTTAGGTAAGGGGTAAATGTAGGGGTATGGGTGGGTTGCGCTTCGGCGGGTGGGTGTGGACTTGTTGGGCCAAAGGGTCTGTTTCCACACTGTAAGTAATCTAATCTAATCTCTTCAGAAGGTCAGTGTGGACTTGATGGGCTGAAGGGCCTGTTTCCACACTGTAGGGATTCTATGATGATTCAAAACAAAAAAAAACTTTTCACCGTACTTGTGACAACAACAAATCAAATACACAAGTGCAAGCATATCATGAAATGGTGAGGTACTTTCCCATCTCATCCTGTACATACTCTCTGATATATACATTTTTAACATCAACTTGTTCAAATACAATATAGCAACTCCATGGGGAATGTGAATCCAGATCTTCTGACCCAGAGGTAGAGACAATACCATGCACAAAACTTCTGAAAATATTTTAATGTGTTTGTAGATGCTATGTCACATCTCCAGGAGAGGAGGGACTTGAAGTCAGACCTCCTGGCTCAGAGATTGGACACTGAGCGTGAGATTCATACTACAGGAGCTTTACAGCAACCACCTTTGATTTTCCCTCCAGTCTCCATCAGGTCCACTTCAACGCTGTCCTTTTGAAAGGCCTGTTTTAATCCACACCTCAAAATATTGAGGGAAGAGGGAGTTGGTGCGTAGGAAGAAGGTGGAGATGGTTTGAACACGTGAAACGTGCCCAGATTAATCCGCAGCAAACCGAGAACTATCTGTTAGCCACTTCCCTGATAGGCTCATTACAGTAACCACAGGTGTCAGGACCCAGCCAACTGGACTGTAGCCAAGGAATTCAGCTACCCCCCACCACGAACCCCCCCACCCCCACCCCTCCCCCTCTTCCTTTTCATTGTCACACAGCCTAGATAAAGGATCTCCAATGGCTGCTACTTTCACTTTTCCCAGCACTTCTAAGGCCACAGACAGACCCATGCCCAGGCTGTGTTTTGGTAGATCAATTTATCCCACTGCAATGTTTTACCACTGTAAACACCTAATGTGCTATAGACTGATGGCTGGAATGCAGAAAGATGTCTTGAAACTCGGCATTCACCCTCAGAGACCCCCTCCTTCCTCCGAGCAGATAATTTAATAACAGCCAGGAAATCTATCTGCAAATGTACGAGGGCTTTAAGGGGAGAAATGTTCAACACCAAAATCCATATCTTTCAACTGCTTCCCCCCGCCTAGTACCTTGTCTTTTCATTCCCAAATTCTCTTGAACAAGCCCTTCTCAGTTTAGATGTGTCTGGGGAGCATGTAATAGAAGATCTGTTTAAACACAAAAAAAATTACTCTGGGTGAGAGATCTTAAAATCTACTCAATTTTAGTATGGAGGACAAGGATGTCAGAACGCATTTGCATTGTAAGCCCTCCTATCCAGAACCTAACCTCAACTGGTGACAAGGATCTGGGTTTAGTGGCGAGTGTCTGATTAACCAAGACCAGGACCTCCTTTTTCACTTCCACCCCTGGAGCACACACACCAGCATTGCTGCTCGGTAACGGGTTCGCTTTCAGTGACACGATCTCACAATTACAGTCCAATCAGTACTAGAGGCTGCAGCTATCACCGTTCATGGTTGGTCTAACTGAATCCAGAGGATGTGGGTACAGTTACAATGTTTAAAATACATGACTAAGAAGTGGTTATGCAAGGGTCAGGTGGTCTGCTTCAGAGCAGACACCACAGTTGTCAAACTAATTTTCTTAGAATCCACTATGAACATCTGTTAGCAGTGGGGATACCCTATTTAACATACCAGGTGAAGAACATAGGATCATAGGGTAATTTAAGCACAGAAACAGACCTTTTGGCCCAACCAGTCCATGCTGACCATGTTGCCAAACTAAACCAGTCCCACCTGCCTCTGCTTGGCCTATATACCTCTAAATATTTCTTATTCAGATGCTTATCTTAAAATATCTGTTAAACATTGTAACTGTACCCGTATTAACCACTTTCTCTGGAAGTTCATTCCATAAATGAACTGTAAAAAAAGTCTAAAAACTCTCTCCTCTCACCCTAAATATACACCCCCTAGTCTTGAAATCCCCCAGAGGGAATAAAGACACCTTCCATTAACCCTATCTATACCCCTCATGATTTTATAAACCTCAAAAAAAAAGCCACCCCTGAACCTCCTACGCTCCAGTGAAGACAGTCCCAGCCTCTCCTTGTAATTCAAACCCTCCATTCCCTGCAACAATCTACTTATTTTGACTTTAAAGAAAAAGGGTAGACAACAAAAAGACAAATCATAGAATCCCTACAGTGTGGAAGCAGGCTATTTGGCCCATCAAGTCCACACCAACCCTCTGAAGAGCATCCCACCCCCTACCCTATCCCTACATTTCTCATGGCTAACTCACCTAATCTACACATCCCTGAACACTATGGATAATTTCCTACAGCCAACCCACCTAACCTGTACATATTTGGACTGTGGGAGGCAACTGGAGCACCAGGAGGAATGTGCAAACTCCACACAGACAGTCGCCCAAGGCTAGAATCGAACCCGGGTCCCTGGCACCATGAGGCAGCAATGCTAACCGCTGAGCCATCATGTCACGTTAAAGCCAAATTAAAGTTGGATTAAAAGCCATCTCTTCAGGTTATTCAATGACAACAAGAGTCAGCATTTTAAGCACTGCAGCTGTAAACATAATCTGTTAAAATTATTATAAGTTTAAGTAAATGCATCGTAAATGGACTTCCGTCTCATCATGTGGAGGCTGGTACAATGATAACATTTAAAAGGCATCTGGATGGGCATATGAATAGGAAGGGTCGAGGGGGATATGGGGGTCAAATACTGGTAAATGGGACTAGATTAACTTAGGATATCTGGTCGGCACGGACAAGCTAGACCGAATGGTCTGTTCCTGGGCTGTGCATCTCTATGACTGTATGTAGGAGCTAAGAATGATGGAACATGGCTGAAAGCCATAACAAATTAAAAGGTCCAAAGAGACTTGAGAGTCCATGGACAAAAATCAATAAAACACACTGAACAGATACAGAAGATAAATCAAAACGGCGAGTGGAATGCTGGCCATTGCACCTTGAGGGTTGAATGAGAAATTTCCATTAAGTTTAGTAACACAAAAGGTCTGATCAGACAATACCTGATCTTCACAGAATCCCTACAGTGTGGAAACAGGCTATTTCACCCAACAAGTCCACACCGACTGTCCGAAGTGTAACCCACCCAGACCCATGCCCCTACCCTATATTTACTCCTGACTAATGCACCTAACCGACATCCCTGAACATCACGGCCAATTTAGCACGGCCAATCCACTTAACATGCACATCTTTGGACTGTGCCTTCTTTACTCAGTGCAAGGCATCTCACCCTGTGTATAGTTGGTCTCGGAGGGAGTGCAGCATAGATCAACCAGAATGATTCCTGGACTTAAAACGCTACAAGACAAGACTATACACACCCCAACATGATCTTCTAAATTCGAGAGAATACGAACAGCTTCTCTAATCAACATTTGAGATGTTTAATGAGACCTGGTAGTTTCTAACTGCCCCATCTGTCAGCTGTGGAATCCAGACTTCAGGGACAGAGTCTAAAATTGAGAGTCAGACCTATCAGGACTGAAATTAAGCAACAAATCTACCAAGCGTTTGTGAAAATGAAAGTTAATGTTTCAGGTCCAATGACCCTTCTGCAGAACGCTGATAGCTAGGAAAATATTTTGGTTTATGCGCAAAAGATAGGGGACAGGGAGGAAATGATAGGTGGGGAGAAGAAGAGGAGTTGGACAAAGGAATGGTTAACGATGTGGCTGGGAGGGTGAATGGCTGTTGATGGAGGAGGTTAGTTGCTAACAAAAGGTAGTGTGTAATGGCAGACAATATAATAACAAGGCCTGGTATGAGAGGTAGGGGGCTAGGACATGGGGGAGCTCAGGCTCCAAGATTATTGAACTCGAGAAAGTCTGGAGGGCTGCAGGGTCCCCAAGCGGAAAGTGAGGTGTTGTTCTTTCAACTTGCACGGAGCTTCATTGGAGCACTGCAACAAGCCCAAGACAGAGATGTTGGCCAGGGAACAGGGTGGGGTGTTAAACTGGCAGGCAACTGGAAGCTCAGGGTCATTTTTTGCAGGCAGGATGTAGATGTTCTGCAAAGCGGACACCCAGAATACACTTCATGTTCCCAAATGTAGAGGAGACCACATTGTGAAGTGAATGCAGTAGACTAGGTTCTGTGAAATGCAGGTAAAGCACTGCTTCACCTGGAAGGTGTGTTTGGACTCTTGGATACTGAGGAGGGAGGAGGTAAATGAGCAGGTGACGGAGCTGTTTGGGAGCACAGGGTGGGGAAGATGGTAGGAGAGAGAGGGTGTTGGAAGTAAAAAAACAATAAAGAGTGGACCAGCATGTTCCAGAGGGAGTGGTCCCTGCTGAAGGCACATAAGAGAAGGGAGGGGGAGTAGGTGTCTGGTGGTGGCATCTCACTGGTGGTGGCAGAGTTGGCAGCTGATGATCTTCTGGATGCTGGTGGAATGGTAGGTGAGGACAAGGGGAGCCCTATCACTGTTGCAGGAGGAAAGAGAGGGGTGAGGGTGGAAGTGCGGGAGACCAGCTGGACCCAGTTGAGGGCCTTGTCAACTATAATGCTGGGGAAGGTGGTGGATATTTAAGAGGCTCCCTTGGTGAGGTTGTTATCAGAACAAATGCAACAGAGATGGAGGAACTGGGAGAGTAGAATGGAGTCTTTACAGGAAAGAGGGTATGATGTAAAGTGCAGCTAGATGTGAGATGCGGCGAGTTTATAGCGGATGAATGAGCATCTATCCCCAGAAATTGAAACAGATGTTGATGAAGAGATGGGCGAAGTTGGAGATAGACCAGGCGAAAGTGCAGCTAAGGTAGAAATTGGAAAACCAAGAAATCTTTCCAATTTCGGACAAGATGGGGGAAGCACTACCCATGATATCAATGACATTTCGGAAAAGGATTCGTGGGTGGGGGGCAGAATAGGACTGGAACCTTTTCCACAGTTCTCTCTGCTTTTACCAAGAGTTAGTGTTTATAACTTTCTTCCACAATCGACTGTCGATGCCTGATTATAGATTAGGAGTCATACAGCACAGAAACAGACCCTTCGGTCCAACCAGTCTATGCCAAACACATTCCCAAACTAAACGAATCCCACTTGCCTGTATTTGGCCCATATCCCTCCAAACCTTCCCTATTTATGTACTTATCCAAACTAAACATTGTAACAGTACCCACGTCCACCACTTCCCCAGGAAGTTATTCCACATACAAACAACCTTCAAAAATTTGCTCATGTCTTTTTTAAAAATCGCTCTCCTCTCACTGTAAATTTCCCCCTAGTCTCAAAATCCCCCATAGGGAAATTCACCCTTTACACCTTGCGATTTTAAAATGCATCTATAAAAAAGGTCACCCCTCAACCTCCTAAGCTCCAGCAAAAACAAAATAGTCCGAGCCTATCCTTTTAACTCAAACCCTCCATTCCTGGCAACGTCCTGGTAAGTCACTTCTGAATCCTCTTCAGCTTAATAATATTGTTCCTGCAACAGAGACCAGAACTGGACAGTACTCCAGAAGAGGTCTTGGATGCTGGTTTGATTTAATTTTAAAATGACAATTGATTTTTGTAAATTAGACACATTAAAAGGCTAGCGAGTTTGGAGAAGATTTGTATCTCAGGTTGATGTAAGTTTGCTCATTGAGCTGCAAAGTTCAGTTTCAGGTGTTTCGACACCATACTAAGTAACACCAGCGAGTCTTCAGTGAAGCTCCAGATGATGTTACCTACTACGGTGATGAAACATTTGGAAGTGAACCTTCCAGCTCAGCGAGTAATCTTTCATCCACATAATGGCTATGAAAAAATGCAAGCATATGGAATTAGGTTACTGAATGATGCAGTAAGCTTCAAGCATTAAACAGTCTACTCCTGTTCCTATGCTTGCTCTCTCTAAAGCACTAAGAACCAGAGGAGCAGAAGGCAACATGAATAACACTTCCTACAAACTCCAGCTGTGAAGGAAACATTGTCCCTCTTGGTAGAGGGGACTGTGTTCGAGATTCCTGTGGACTGTTTTAATGGGTCCCCACAGACTGCCTACAATCACCTTTACTGTAAAGGAGTTTAGCAATGAAAAACTTCTGTTTTATTAGTTGCAGGGAGTTCGAAAGCAAATGATACATAACATAATTATTGGTACTGAGACACAGATTATAGTCAGAAAAACAACATTGTCTGTTATCTAACCCCTAACAGCAAACAATTGACATGTGAACCTTCAGCCATTGGGAGAGTCAGATTGAAGTCATGGGAAGCTATGCATCACAATAAGATGCCACAGAGAGATCAGGAAATAAACAGAAACAAACCAACAGACAATAAACTGTAGAGATAAAGCATGAACTGGTTGAGCTGATTTTAATAAGTTAACCAGAAGCACACTCAGGGTGAAAAAAAAAGTTGAGTCCTGTGCTCATGCTGAAAGAGTAGCCAAAAGCAGAGCGCTGTGGAACTAGCAAGGATTGAGCTCAATCGAGTGCAGAACCCACACCCCTAACCCTAAATCAGGTCAAGAATGTGAACCATTCACCATACATTACAAAGTAGGAGCTTTGCATCAAATGGTGCCCCGGCAATTCAAAGTTGACGCTACCAAGCTATTGCAATCGGGTAAGTAATTTACACGTGGAATATTGTTTCTCTACATTGTTCATGGTAACCCTGGAGGTCTGAAGTAGTAACATTTAGTAATTCATCTGGCCATTCTTAAAACAGGCACCTCTTGAGAGAGCAATTTAAACGCAAGCAAATCCAAAATAACTGGAGTTACTTGTAATAAACAACTTTACATTTAAGAAATAAATGTAAATGAGAGAGAATAAAACATTATAATTCGTAACTTTCCAGCTCTTAGGGAAAAAAATACAAATCAACCTTTGGTTTTTATTTAACTGGCTTTGAAAAAGGTATTTCTGCATCTGTAAAACATTATAGGTTAAAGTTTAATCGAACTACTGGCACATTAAGGAGACGCCCATATTCTTTCAAGTACTATCTCGCTCCCCCCCGCCCCACGCACACACACAAATCCAACTATATTTTACAAGTTATCGCATTCCCTGTATAAAAAGAAATGGAAGGCTCTAAAAACGCGAGAAATAAAGCAGCATTGGGATGGGGAGTAAGGAAGGGACAGACGGAGGCAGGAAAGTTCAGATGGAAAAGGATGAGCCGGGTGGATAAACCCTGGAAGTTGTTCCCTGCATAAAGCTCTGTCTCTTAAGCATAATACTAGTGACTTTTGACAAACACCGCCATCAGCTCAAGTCTTAAAAATAAAGTTACTCAATGACGGACACATGCCTGGTTTTCACGGAATGACTAACAGACTAGGCATAGCAGGACTTTGGTACAATTTATTCTGGTTTTCTAGTTCAAATAACCAGCATTACCAAGTAAACCAAAAAAACTCAACAAAATGCTGGAAGCTAGAAACAAAGGCAGAAATAGCTGGAAAAGCTCAGCCGGTCTGGCAGAACCTATGAAGAGAAAGGAAAATTAACATTCTAGGTGCAGTAACCTTCCTGCAAAAGTCATTGCCAAGTACCTGCAACGCTTCCTCATCCCAATCCATCTCACTCCAACCCATCCAATGTGCAGCGACCAGCTGGAAATGTGTCCTTTTTCTGCAGTCACATGACAACACCCTCCTCTCCAATCACATCTCCCCGTTGCCTGGTTGATAATTGCAACGAAACGTGCTTTTGTGAAAACAAAAACTGCCTCCGCAGGAAACTTTTCTTTCTCTGGCCATTGATGCTGATCTGGAGGATGCGTTTACTACTCTCAATATAACAAAATAAACACAACGCAGAAACACATGGAAATGCAGTAGAATGGGATTCTATTGAGTACAATAGGGCTGCAGTGAATGTTTTGAACTCTGGTAGATTGCACCAGAAGCCTGGTGAAAATGTTACCTTTTATTTTCTACTTAGTCACTGAAGGTAATACTTAACTTTCATAACTTTGTTTTTTTTGTGCTGAGGTACCTTTGTACTTAAGTTGACACTGTGTGTGGCAACATTACATATGTCCCACTGTACCCCTGCACATTTGTACTTGAGTACATAGAACAGTACAGCACAGAACAGGCCCTTCAGCCCACGATGTTGTGCCAACCATTGATCCTCATGTATGCACCCTCAAATTTCTGTGACCATATGCATGTCCAGTAGTCTCTTAAATGTCCCCAATGACCTCGCTTCCACAACTGCTGCTGGCAACGCATTCCATGGTCTCACAACTCTCTGTGTAAAGAACCCACCTCTGACATCCCCTCTATACTTTCCTCCAACCAGCTTAAAACTATGACCCCTCATGTTAGCCATTTCTGCCTTGGGAAATAGTCTCTGGCTATTGACTCTATCCATGCCTCTCATTATCTTGTATACCTCAATTAGGTCCCCTTTTCTCCAATGAAAAAAGTCAGAGCTCAGTCAACCTCTCTTCATAAGATAAGCCCTCCAGTCCAGGCAGCATCCTGGTAAACCTCCTCTGAACCCTCTCCAAAGCATCCATATCTTTCCTATAATAGGGCGACCAGAACTGGACGCAGTGATGATACATGTGATAATAAAATATCGAAATCGAAATTGAAGGCTTTTTTGGCAGAAAAAGCTACCTTTCCAAACAAACAGTCCTTATCTTTGTTGGAACTTAAGGATAGCAGACTTGTCATCCTCTATAAGCTGTTATCAATTCAATAAGATCTTGACTGATATGTATTTTATTTCAATTGACCTGCTTTGATTCTTTAATAACCTTACTGACAAAAATCTCTGGTTCTATATCGTTAATTCATCCAGACTCAACAGAGACAAAGAATCCTGGAAAGCAATTAGAGTGCATTTTGGTCTTCTCCCCATTTTCAAACAAAATAAATGCTTTTGGACTGAATTGATTTTTTTTTAAAAATCACAGCTGTTCCTTTATTGAGGTACTTTAGGTGTTGGAGGTGATTTCCTCGAATTGCAGGGAGCAGCAATTACTGTTTTATATGCTGTTGCATTGTTTTGGAACTTTGAAAAAAAATGTCAAAACAACAGCAGTTTTATAAGAGAGAAGAGCAGACAAAGGAAGCACACGGTGAGGTCATTGCAGGGGAGAGAGAGAGAGAGAGAGAAAAACTGACACTACAGTGAACCTGCACAGTTACTGCCTTTGCTGTTTGAATTCATGTATCGCTAGACATCGGAGTGCGGGTGGGAAAATTAACAAACAGTGAAATTCACAACTAATCTTGGAGGAACTGTTTGGGCAAAGTTCACAGCACAGAATCAGATAAGTGGATTGTTTTTAAGTGGGACCTATAGAAAGTCTGTCGTAGTGAGTAGAGTGGGTTCTTTCTTGATTGTATGCATTTTGAGATATGTCCCTTGATTAATCTTAAAATATAAGCCATAACCATTCATTTAACCTGGGGCAGTGTTTTGTAGATGAATATAATGGTGTTATTTTCTGGATCTGTAGATTATGATGGAGCAAAAATGGCCTTTAGTAGGGTGATATGCACTTCTTGTCAGATGTGGGAGTTTAAAGAGAGTTTAAGGGTTACTGCAGATTATATCTGCAACAAATGCTGTTGGTTGCCAGTCTTATCAGATTGAATAGATTGGTTGGAGAGACAGGTAGAAGCAATGAGGAATTTGCAACAGCAACAGTATGTGATGGATGGCAGTTTTCGGAAGGGGGGAAAGTCTCAAATACAGTCACATAGATGGGTTAACTCCAGGAAGGGTGAGAGAGGTAGGCAGCTAGTGCAGGAACCTCCTGTGGCTATACTCATTTCAAACAAGTTTGCTGTTTTGGAAAATGTAGGGGGTGATGGATTCTCAGGGTTACATAGCACAAACAGCCAGGTTTCTGGTATTGAGACTGGCTCTAATGCAATGAGGGGTACGTTGGGTTCCAAGAGATCAATTGTGTTAGGGGACTCTCTAGTCCGAGGTACAGACAGATGTTTCTGTGGCCAGCAGCGAAAAATCAGAACGGTGTGTTGCTTCCCTGGTGCCAGGATCAAGGATGTTTCAGAGAGGGTGCAGAATGTTCTCAGGGGGGAGAGGGGCCAGCAAGCGGTCATTGTACACATTGGAACCAAGGACATAGGAAGGGAAAAGGATGAGATTCTGAAAGGAGATTACAGAGAGTTAGGCAGGAATTTAAAAAGGAGGTCCTCGAGAGTAGTAATATCTGGATTACTCCTAGTGCTACAAGCTAGTGAGGGCAGGAATAGGAGGATAGAGCAGATGAATGTATGGCTGAGGAGCTGGTGTATGGGAGAAGGATTCACATTTTTGGATCATTGGAATCTCTTTTGCGGTAGAAGTGACCTGTACAAGGAGGACGGTTTGCACCAGAATTGGAAGGGGACTAATATACTGGCAGGGAAATTTGCTAGAGCTGCTCGGGAAGATTTAAACTAGTAAGTTGGGTGGAGGGGCGGGGGGGGTAGGTGGGACCCAGAGAGATAGTGGGGAAAGAGATCGATCTGAGATGGGTACAGTTGAGAACAGAAGCGAGTCAACCAGTCAGGGCAGGCAGGGACAAGGTAGGACTAATAAATTAAACTGCATTTATTTCAATGCAAGGGGGCTAATAGGAAGGCAGATGAACTCAGGGTATGGTTAGGAACATGGGACTGGGATATCATAGCAATTACAGAAACATGGCTCAGGGATGGGCAGGACTGGCAGCTTAATGTTCCCGGATACAAATGCTACAGGAGGATAGAAAGGGAGGCAAGAGAAGAGAGGATTTTTGATAAGGGATAGCATTACAGCTGTACTGAGGGAGGATATTCCCAGAAATACATCCAGGGAAGTTATTTGGGTGGAACTGAGAAATTAGAAAGGGATGATCACCTTATTGGGATTGTATTATAGACCCCTAATAGTCAGAGGGAAATTGAGAAACAAACTTGTAAGGAGATCTCAACTATCTGTAAGAATAATAGGGTGGTTATGGTAGGGGATTTTAACTTTCCAAACATTGACTGGGACTGCCATAATGTTAAAGGTTTAGATGGAGAGGAAGTGTGTACAAGAAAACTTTCTGATTCAGTATGTGGACGTACCTACTAGAGAAGGTGCAAAACTTGACCTACTCTTGGGAAATAAGGCAGGGCAGGTGACTGAGGTGTCAGGGCAGGAGCACTTTGGGGCCAGCGACCATAATTCTATTAGATTTAAAATAATGTTGGAAAAGGATAGACCAGACCTAAAAGTTAAGTTCTAAATTGGAGAAAGGCCAATTTTGACGGTATTAGGCAAGAACTTTCAAAAGCTGATTGGGGGCAGATGTTCGCAGGTAAAGGGACGGCTGGAAAATGGGAAGCCTTCAGAAATGAGATAACGAGAATCCAGAGAAAGTATGTTCCTGTCAGGGTGAAAGGGAAGGCTGGATGACTAAAGAAATTGAGGGTTTGGTTAAGAAAAAGAAGGAGGCATATGTAAATTATAGACAGGATAGACCGAGTGAATCCTTAGAAGAGTATAAAGGCAGTAGGAGTATACTTAAGAGGAAAATCAGGAGGGCAAAAAGGGACATGAAATAGCTTTGGCAAATAGAGTCAAGGAGAATCCAAAGGTTTTCACAAATACATTAAAGACAAAAGGGTAACTAGGGAGAGAATAGGGCCCCTCAAAGGTCAGCAAGTCGGCCTTTGTGTGGAGCCACAGAAAATGGGGGAGATACTAAATCAGTATTTACTGTAGAAAAGGATATGGAAGATATAGGCTGTAGGGAAATAGATGGTGACATATTGTAAAATGTCCATATTACAGAGGAGGAAGTGCTGGATGTCTTGAAACGCATAAAGGTGGATAAATCCCCAGGACCTGACCAGGTGTACCTAGAACTCTGTGGGAACCTAGAGAAGTGATTGCTGGGCCTCTTGCTGAGATATTTGTATCATTGATAGTCACAGGTGAGGTTCCGGAAGACTGGAGATTGGCTAACGTGGTGCCACTGTTTAAGAAGGGCGGTAAGGACAAGCCAGGGAACTATAGACCAATGAGCCTGACGTCGGTGTTGGGCAAGTTGTTGGAGGGAATCCTGAGGGACAGGATGTACATGTATTTGGAAAGGCAGGGACTGAGTAGGGATAGTCAACATAGCTTTGTGCATGGGAAATCATGTCTCACAAACTTGATTGAGTTGTTTGAAGAAGTAACAAAGAGGATTGATGAGGGCAGAGTGGTAGATGTGATCTATATGGACCTCAGTAAGGCATTCAACAAGGTTCCCCATGGGACACTGATTAGCAAGGCTAGATCTCACGGAATACAGGGAGAACTAGCCATTTGGATACAGAATTGACTCAAAGGTAGAAGACAGAAGGTGGTGGTGGAGGGTTGTTTTTCCGACTGGAGGCCTGTGACCAGTGGAGTGCCACAAGGATCGGTGTTGGACCCTCTACCTTTTGTCATTTACATAAATTATTTGGATGCGAGCATAAGAGGTACGATTAGTAAGTTTGCAGATGACACCAAAATTGGAGGTGTGGTGGACAGCGAAGAAGGTTACCTCAGATTACAACAGGATCTTGTCAGATGAGCCAATGGGCTGAGAAGCGGCAGATGGAGTTTAATTCAGATAAATGCGAGGTGCTGCATTTTGGGAAAGCAAATCTTAGCAGGACTTATTTACTTAATGGTAAGGTCCGAGAGAGTGTTTCTGAACAAAGAGACCTTGGAGTGCAGGTTCACAGCTCCTTGAAATAGAGTCATAGGTAGATAGGATAGTGAAGAAGGCGTTTGGTATGCTTTCTTTTATTGGTCAGAGTATTGAGTACAGGAGTTGGGAGGTCATGTTGCGGCTGTACAGGACATTGGTTATGCCACTGTTGGAATATTGCGTGCAATTCTGGTCTCCTTCCTATCGAAAAGATGTTGTGAAACT